>NW_020291648.1:243580-384594 GCF_003184785.1 Aspergillus japonicus CBS 114.51 | reverse complement strand
TATCTACTAGCAATCTACTATTAAAATAAACTTAAAACTAAATAAAACTAATAAATATAAATAAAAATATAAAATATAAGATAAATAAAATTTTTAATTTTTATATATAATAAAAGTACTTAATATACTAAATTAAATAAAAAAATTTAAATAAAATAAATTTAATATAGTATTTTACTAATAATTTATAAAATATTTCTATACTTTTAAAAAACTTTTATAACTGTTATTTAATAAGCTTTAGTTTTTTAAAATATTTTTTAACCTAGCTAAAAGCTGCTGTAGAAAAAGCTTTTAAATCTAATTATTTTAATAATAATTTTATATATAATTTTAAAGAATATATCTAATCTACTATTATACTATAAAAATAATTTTAAAATAGATTTAAAAAGTACCCCTTACCTACAGACAGTTAAAGCTAATTTAAAAAATAATATAAAAATAAATAAAATAAATTTAGTATAGACTACTAAAATAAAACTAGTTTAATTTATTTACTTTATTTATTTTATTTAATATATATATATAGATAAGATAATACTATAGGAATATATAGCTGCCTTTTTTTCTTCTTCTTCTTTCTATATTTAAGATTTTATTAAAATAGTGCTAAATTAATAGAATTATGTTGATCTGATCAGCTGTTATATTTATATAATATATAATACTATAATATAACTTTTTTATTATTATAATATTAAACTTTATTATTTTTAAAATAAGTAATAAAATTATTTATAACTATACTACTATACTAAATAACCCAGCTTAGTAGAAAAGTATAATTATTATATAATATTTTCTACTATAGTAATTTATATTTACTACTATAATAGTCTACTTTTAAATTAGTATTAATTTACTAGGCTTTTAATTTAAATATTTATATTACTATATTATTTACCCCTTTCTTTATATAAGTAAATATTATCTCAGGATCCTTTAAAAAACAGATTTTTTAAAAATTAGTTCTAAAATTAATAAAAAACTGCTTTTGGCTATTTTACTTGTCTTGCCTAACCAGCGTGTCTACTGCGTTAAGTAGTTCCTAACAATTTAGCAGATATTTTTTAAATACTAAACTAGTTTAGTAATTAAATTTAAATATTTAATTTATTTTATAATATATATTAGTTAGGGGCAGCTATATTTTTTATAGTTTTATATAAAATTTAAAATATTTTTAACTTTTTATTATTTAAGCTGTTAATTTTTATATATAGTACTAGAAATTAATATTAGTCTAGAACTAGTTTTTTACTAGTAAAAATAAATAAATTAATATTAAATATAAAATATATTTTTATACTAAAAGGTAGGGCTAGCCGGTAGATATATAAACTAATAATTTTTTTAATTTTATACAGTTTTAAAATATTTTAATTAAGTTTTTTACTGGATTTTAGTATTTTAGTATTATAAATATTTAGCTATACTTTTTAATTTTTGTTAAATTTTTTTATTAATTTATATTATTAGTTTACTTATTCTGTATATTAAGTTTAGGCAGTAGATATTTTTATTTTAAAAAACTTTATAATAATTTATATTTTTGTAGTAAACAAGTCTATATTTTTAACAGCAAGGCAATTTAAAATAGTAATTAATTTAAAATCTATATAAAAATAAAAACTATAATTTTGTTACAGAAAATCCTTAACAATCCAATAAGCTACCTACAAATCCACTATATATTTTATATATAACTATTATAATATTAATAACTCTAAACCCCTTATATTTTTACCCTCTATTACTTTAATAAACTATAGAATAATAAGAATTAGTTTTAGAATAACAATACTACTATATTCTTTATATCTAACTAATTTTTTCTTAATAATTTTAATTTTTTAGTTTTAGTTATTTATAGAATATAGTATATTACTGTAATAATTATATTAAAATACTAATTTAAAGTTAAAAAGCTTTTTTACCTTTAAAAGATTTTTATTTTTAATACTTTTCAATTCTTTTTTAAAGAATCTTACTGTAGTTCGGAATACTATTAGCTGTTTATAAAATTATTAGTATCTTTAGTATTAAACTATTAAATTACAAAAAGAATTTAGTAAAATAATATTAAACTAGTACTAAATCTGCAGCAGAACTATTTATCTTTTTTATATAATTTTAAAATAAATATTAAAATTAAAAATATTCCCCAGTTTAAACTTTTTTATAATATTTAGAAATAATAAAAATAGATTTATAATTTAGACTATAATTTTTAAAAAATATCTGCTAAATTTAATATTAACTATTATAAAATTAAAAGCTGTAAGCTATATAAGTATAACTTATTATTAAAAATAATATTAATATTTTAATAAATTACTACCTAAATAAAAAAAGATATTAGCTATTTATAGTCTATTTTTTTTTAAATAGGCTTTATTTTTAATTTAAAATACTGCTATTTTTAAATCTAATAGTATAAGCTAATTAGAGAGGACTTAATAAAAAAATAACTAAAATCTATATGAATTTTATACTTATTTTAATACTTTAGAATAATACTTTTCTAAAGCTATAAAAAAAATAAAGCTATATTTTTTTAACTAAGTTACTATTTAAGTTTAGTTAATATATCTAAAAATATATATATTAATTATTTAAAAAATAAGATAAAATAGTATCCCTTACTACTTATTACTAAAACCTATACTTTTAATAGTAAAAATAAAAAGAAAAACTAAAAAAAACCAATAGTTTCTAAAAATAGTTTTAATTTTATAAAAATACTTAATCTTAAAATTCTATATTTAACTATACTAGTTTAAATAGAAAATTACTTTAATACTTTTTATATAATAGTACTTAATACTTTATAAATTAATCCTTAAAAAAAAGTCAGCTTAAATTTAAAAGTTACAGTTAAAAAAATAATATAAAAAATAAAGTAGGCTAAGACTAATTTTTGTATTTTAGTTTTAAACTATAAAATAAAAATAACTAATAAAATATTAATACCTGTATAAATATTCTATATTAAAAATGTTTATACAAATATTAATAATAATATAATATATAATCTAATTAGTATTAACTTTTTATAATAATATTTTTTTAAAATTAGTATAATATTTTTTTAATTAAAGACTATTAATTATACTGCAGTTACCAGCTACAGAGTATAAAATATTCTTTTAAATATTATTAATTTAAAAAAATATAATAGTATTTTACTAAACTATATTTATAGATTATAAAATTTATTTATTTTTATAAAATAAATAATAGTAGTTTAAATTTAACTATATTTAAAAGCTAAGCTTTTAGAAATTTACTAAGGCCTACTAAAATTATACTTATATATATACTTTAGTTAAAACCCCAGAGAAACTATAGCTTTTTAAAAATAAATAGTTATTAAACTATTTTTAAAATAATTTTATTTTACTAAAGTTAGCAGAGTTTATAGATATTTTTTTAATTAATCTAAAACTTTACTAAAATATTATAATAAAAACTATACTATTAATTTTATTAAGAATAAATTACCCCTATTTAGCCTTATTAATTTTCTTTTTAAAAAAGAAACTTACTGTTTTTAAAAACTATATTAATAAAAATACTATTAATAAAAAATATAACCTTTTAAAAGTCCTGTAGAAGCTTTTATTTTTTTATATTTAAAAAAAATAAAAGTTTATATTTCTATATAAACTACTGCAGACTTAATAAAATTACTATTAAAAACTAATATTTATTTTTTTTAATTTTTAAAAATTTTAATTGCCTTATAGAATATAAATATTTTAGTAAAATTAATATTTAAAATATCTACTACTATATTTATATTAAATAAAATAAGTAAAAAACTATATTTTATATATATTACAGCTATTTTAAGTATAAAGTAATACTATTTATCTTAACCAATACTTTAGTATTTTTTTTTAAATTGTATTTATTTTATGCTTTATAATATTTTTAATGTTATCTATATTATATATCTAAATAATATTTTTATTTTTTTATAATAAAATATAATTATATTAAATATATTAAACAGATATTAATATAACTATAATAAACTAATCTATATACTAAATTATTTAAATATTTTTTTTAAAAAATAGATTAAATTTTTAAACTAGATTATTTTTTAAATAGTATAACTATAGATTTTAGCTGTATTATAACTATTATTTTATAGCTGTTATCTACTATTTACTATAATATTAAAATATCTTTAAAATTTTATAATTTTTATTATTAATTTATTTCTAATTTTTTTATTAGTATTGCCTTTAACCAATCTACTAAAAAAAGTTAAAATAAAAAAAAACCTGGTATCTACTATTTATATTTAGTTAAAAGGCTAATATTTTATTAGCTTATTTATATCTTTTAAACTGTATCTTTATTATATTTGTTTAATTTAATTTAGTTTATTTAGATTAAAATTAATATTTATAATAAAAAATAGCAGATATTCTAACCTAACCTGGGCTAATAGAATAATATTATATTATTATTATATTATTATTATTATATTTAAAAAGTTTTTAAATATAAACCTAAAATAAAATATTTTAAATTAAAAACTTTTTACTATTATTTATTTATTTAAATACTAGTATTATTATCTTAACAGGACTTAATTTCTAATTAAAGTTTTATTTAACTATATAAACTTATAAGTATTTATAAATTAATTTAGATTTAATAGATATTAAATATATTAGTATATAAGCCTAACTTTTTTTAACTTTATTATTAAATATAGATTAAATAAAAGAAATTCTATTAATATTTTATTTAAATTATTTAAACCAGTAAAAAATTTATAATAATAATATAATAAAAATATTATATAAACAGTTAGCACCTACCTCAGCAGTATTTAAAATTAAAAAACCCTAATTTAAAATATAATAAAATATTTTTATAAAAAAATTTTAAATTTAATATTTATATAGTATTAAGTAAATTTATAGACTTAGCTGATATGGAATCAGCTAACTAAACTATAGTTTATATAATAAACTATTATAAAACTACTAGTATAGCAGCAGTAAAAAAAGCAGATAAAACTAAAAAATTTATAAATCTAGCTGTAATATTAATTTAAAAAATTTAATAAAAACTTTATAGAATTAAAATTTTAAAACTAAAAAAAAGAAAGCTTAGCTATTTAAAAACTAGAAAATTACTTATAATAAATTATTATATTTTAAAAATAAATTTTATATATAAAAAATAAAAAATCTATATTAAAAGTTACTATAGTAGTACTATAGTAATCTATTAGCGAAATATTTTAATTAAAATAAAACCAAATAATTTTTTATAAAAAATTCTACTAGATTAATTTATAAAAAAATGTTAAAAATTATATAGTATTTTATTTTACCTGCTAGTATTAAACTATATTTAGATATTATTTTTATAAAAAATTAAAAAGTATACTAATTCTATTATAGCTATAAAGTAAAATAACTATAGATTTTATTATAAAACTACTAGAATAATACTATTAAAATTATTAAATAAATTTAATTCTTATAATTATAAACTAGTTTATAAAAATAAATTATTTTTTAGCAATATTATATATAATTTATATAAAAAAACTAGCTAATCTTTTTTATTATAAAATTAAATTAAAATGTAGACTATTTAATAGTATTATTATAAATAGGGGTTTTTTATTTATTAGTTAATTTTAATCTAATTTTTATTACTAGACTAAAATTAAAAAAAATTATTAATAATATTTTATTTATAAACTAATAGCTAAATATAAAAAACTAATTAAGTATTTAAATATTATTTATAAAACTTTACTATAAAATACTAAAATTACTGGATAAATCTATTTAATAAAGTAGAATTTATATATAATAGTTATTTAAATATTTTTATAGGTATTATTTTTTTTAAAATATTAATAGGCTATTTTTTAAAGTTTAGACTTTAAATTAAAAATAATTCTATAAAGGTAGGGGTGCTGTTAAATTTAAAAAAACTAAAGAATTATATATTTTATAAAAAACTTATAAAAAAACTAATAGAAAGTAAGTAAAAATTACTTATTTTACTATAATAAATATTAAAATACTTTATTTTTTTTATAAAAAAATAAAATAGTTTATATATTTAAATAAAAAGATCTGGTTAAGCTGTCTACTATAAATATAAAGTTTAAAAAAACTATTTAAAAATTAGTTTTAAAATTTATAAAAAATTTTAAAATTTTAAAAATAATAAAAATTAAATATTTTACCTGTACCTTTCTAAACAGTATATATAATTATATAATATATTTTATATTTTATTATTAAAAATTATAAAAATTAAAGAAAATAATATTAAAATATTACCAATACCAGATCTAAATAATAATAAAAAGTAAAAGGCAGAACAGGTTTTAAATAGTCTATACTACTATAAAAAATAATTTTATCTAGTTAAATAGTAAAAATAGCTTTTTAAATATAATTAATAGCTGTTTACAGACAACTTAGCAAATACTTAGTAAAAAATTTATAACTTTAAAAAAATAAACTTTAGTATTATAAGGCTTAGAAATAGAATATTTATAAAAAAAAAAACAACAGTAAAGTAAATACAATACTAATATAAAAATATATTTTTAAAAAAAATAAACTATAATTATATAATAACACTAGACTATATACTAACTACAGGTAATATATAGTAGAAATTATAATAAAATATTATAAATATAAAGATAATATATATATATATTATAATAAAAATAAATATTTATATTGTATAATATATTGGTATTATTTATATTTATATATAAGTACCATAAAAATAAATAAAATAAATCTAGATTATATATATTTAATAAATATTAAAAAGTTAAAATAAAACAATACTGTAAAACAGCTAATAAAAATATTTTATAAAAAAAACTATTAAGAAATATAAATAATACTATAAACTACTAAAAATCTTTATTAAAAAATTATTATAATATTTTAAATTTTTAGCTGTTTACTACTACTATTATTACTATATATTTTAGTTACTATTTTAATTATTTTATTTAAAAATAAAAAACAGCTTATTACTATAGTAAATAGCTAATATTACTAAATAAAAAATAAAAATAATTAAAATTATATTTTTAATAAGCTGCTAGAATACAGTACTTTACTATAAAAAATAATACTTAACAGTATACTTTTATTAATTTATTAGTAAATTTTATATATTTTAAATATTTCATTTATAATTATAGTTTTTTTATTATAGCTGTAATATAATATTTTTTATAATAGATTTATTTTATATTAGTAAACTATAAGATAAGTATATATACTAAAGGGCTAAATATATAATAAAAAATTTATTTTATTTTTAAATTTTTATTTTAAAAATTAGTAAATTAATATAAGATTATAGTTAATTTTTTAGTATTTTTTAGTATTTCTATAGCCGTCTAGTTGGTATTTAATTAAAAATTTTTAAAATTTTTTACTTAGTTATTTACAAATATATAATTAGACTTATAAGTAGTATATTAATAATATTTAATTAATAATATAATATTAAAATAACAGCTAAATATAAATGATTTACTAGCAGCTTAGTTATAGTTTTTTATACTAGTATATAAATATTTTAAGCAGAAGTAGATCTTAAAAAAATACTTTAAAAAAAATTAATAAAGTAGATATAGTAATTTACTACAGATACTACAGCTAACTGTTAGTATTTTAATAGTAAAAAAATAAAAAATATAATATATTTATTTTAAAAGTATTAAAACAACTATAATTCAATAAAAAACTAATATAAAAATAAATAAAAAATAAAAATATAATAATATTTTAATAATAAAAATAATATAAAAAAAAGTTCAGATATATTTATAGTATTAATATTATATATAAAAAATATTATATTTTTAAAATAAAATAATATTAATTTATTATATTAAATTTTAATTTAAATTAGTATTTATAGTAGTATTATTTACTGTTGCTGCCTATATAAAATTAGTTAAAATATCTAGTAAAATAGTACTATTATACTGCTTAACTACTACTAAAAATAGCTGTATATAAAAAGGGGCCTAATTATAATAAAAGATTTTTAATAATCTAATAAATTATTTATAAATATATTATACATTTTATATATAACTATTATAATATTAATAACTCTAAACCTTTTATATATTTAATTCTCTATTACATTGCTAAACTATAGGATATTACTGTAAGGATTAGTTTTGGAATAACAATACTGCTATATTCTCCATACCTAACTAATTCTTTTCCTTCAACAAGTTTATAAAAAATAAAATAGTTTTAATAGTATTAAAAAAAGTTATATTTAAAGTAAATTTAGCTAAACAAAACTACTAGCTCCAGTAATTTTTTAAATAGTTTATAAAAATAAAAAAATATTATTTAAATATTATATTAATTTTTTTAATTTAGCTATTAGTTTTAGAGCAATATACTATATAAAATTTACTAATAATATCTAATTATTATATTATATATTTTTAAAATTTAAAATAAACTAGGATTTTTTATTTAAAAAAATAAATTAAAATAGACTATATAATTTTTATATATATTAAATATATATAATTATAATAGTAGTAGTATTAGTAGTAAAGTTAAATAATGTTAAATATTTTATTTTTATTAAATAATTAATAATTATTAAAATAATAATATAGTTTTAGCTTTTAAATAAGTTTATAATAAAGTTTATAAATATATTCTACTATACTTATTTAAATACTAGTAAAGATTTTAAATTCTTTTATTTTATTTTTTTAAATAAAATTACTTTTTAATAAATATAATAATTTTTTATTTACTATTTTATATATTAGTAGATATTAGGCTAGTAGTATTTTTAAAGTAGTAGCTTATAAATATAAATTTTTTTTAAAATGTTTAAAAATAGATTTATTATAAGCTAGCTGTATTAGTTTAGTTTTAATTTATTTATTATTTAATATTTATAATTAGTTTTTATAAATTAAAAAGCTTTTTTTATATATATAATATTAATAATATATCTAAATAACAGTTTTTATTAGTAGCTAGGGCTTTTAGTACTTTTTTAGTTTATTTATTTTTTTTATAAACTGTATAAAAGGACTTTTATATTTAGTATAAAAGTTATAAGTTTTATTTATTTTTAAAAGTAATATTTTTTTAAATATATATAATAGATAATATCTTTATTCTAAATATATTTTTAGTATTTTTTAAAAAAAGTTTTTATTATTTTTATTTTTTTAGTACGGTTAAGGAGGGTATTAGTAAATAAATAAAATTAATATTTTTTTATTTTAAAATTAATTAGCTTTAGTATAGTAGACACTTATTTTTTTTAAAAATTCTTTTTTAATTTTTTAGTTAGGCTGTTAGGTTTAATACTATATTTACTAAATCTATAAATAATTTTAAAATTAAATTATAATAAAAATTGAAATTATTAGATTTATTAGTAGTTTAGTAGTTTTATAAATATTAAATACTTTAAATTACAGTAGTTAATAATAATCTATATTAGTAATAAGTTTTTTAATATAAAATATTATTTTTTAAAATAATAAATAATAGTAAATAGTTTCTTATTATAAATTATATAATTATACTTAATAAGAATATATTTTTTTAAAAAGTATATAACTAAATACAGTACTCTATTATTTTTATACTAAAATAATACTTTTTCCAAAATATGATTAAAAGTATTAGTTTTAAAAATAATATTTTATATTTAATTAAACAGTTATAAAATAAGTATATTAATAAAAATACTTTTTAATTTATTATAAATTATTTAATATTTTAAAAATTAAATAAAAAACTTTTTTTATTAGATATATAAGTAGTACTGTTAATTTTAAAAAGTTTTAAATAAAATAGCAGTAGAAGTTACTAAAGTTTAAAAAAGCTTAAATGTTAGTAATATAAATTAAAATAGGCTACTTAGCTATAATTTTAATTTTTTTTAATTTTATATAAAACTTATTACGGTTTATAATTAATTTAAAAATTTAAGTTTAAAAACTATAAACTTATACTTTAATAGTTTAGTATATAGTCCAGTTTTATATAGTTTTTATAATACTTAGTAGATATATTTAAAGTATTTTTTAAATACAACTATAAATTAAAACATTATTAAAATAAGCTGTATAGTATATATTAAAATTGGTTTTTTTTAAATTTTTTAAAATATTATTAAAATATAGTAAAGGCTCTAGTAAGTCTAAACAGTATTATAAATATTTTATATAGTTTTAAAAAAATTAAAAATATAGTTAAATATTTTTAATTTTTTCTAATTTTTATATTATTAAAGATATTAATAATATTAATTTTAGTAAAGTACTTAATACTTCTTAAATTATTTAAAAAGTTTTTTATTAGCAGAAGTAGATAATAGTTTTTTATAAAAATAATATTTAAAATATAATAATTAATATACAATTATAGGCCTTTTCTAGATTTTTTAATAAATAATACTAAAAAGGCAACCGGAGATAAGCTAAAATAAATAAAATCTTTTTTTAATTTTTTTAATAGCTATTTTTTTAAAACTTATAGTCTATTTTAAAATATTTTAAATAGTAGACTAAACAGTAGGAATTCTTTTTAAAGTAATAATATAATTATACTTTTAGTATAAAAATAACTTCTTATTCTTTTTAAAAAAATATTTTTAAAATTTTTAAACTTTTTAAATAAAGTAGACTTATTTAGTTTAAAAGTAGTCTATAGTATTTTATTAATCTAGTTTATTATTACTATAAATATTAAGTAGTTATAGTATATATAAGCAGTATATACTATTAGTAAAATAAAATAAATATTTTTTTTACTAAAGCTTTAAAAAAAGTAATGTTTTTAAAATAGACTTTTATTAATATATTATATAAAATATAAATTTTTTAAAGTTTTAATAAAGTATTATAGTATCTTTAGCAGTACTAGCTGATAAACTAGATTATATATAAAATTTAATTTATATAAAAATTATAGGTTTCAAGCTATAAAAAACTAAAAATAATCAAATAATAAATAAATTAAATAATTAAAAAAATATATTTTTTTAATATAGTTATAGATTTTTAAAATTATTTAAATATAATAGATAATACAGCCCAACTTTTTTTATTAGCTGTTAAATTTTATAATTATTTTATAAATTTTTAAAAAGTATAGTAGTAATTAATAGGCTTTAGCTTAGCTTTTATTTATTACTTTTATAATAAAACAGCTAATATTAATTATAGTATATATTAAAACTTTTATAATTTAAAAGTTAAATATAATAAGTAACTATTAAATTAATTTTTAAAGTTTTTTTGAAATAAAAGTTTTTTTAAATATAGCTTTTAAAATAGTATATAGTTATACTGGGGAGTTGGCCTATTAGCAGCTTAAAACAGATTTATTTTTTAACTATTTATTAAAGTTAAAAAATAAAATTATTTAAACTATATAAAATAATAGGGCTAAAAAGTCTAAAGTATCTAAAAATAAAACTATTTATTAAAACCTATTTTTATAAAATAATAAAAAAATAAATAGTATTTTAAAAATAAACAGATATAGGATTTTAATAATAATAGTTATTAATAAATATATATAAAAGTTTAAAAATAGTAGATATATAAATACTGCTTATAGTACTTTAGTATTAGATTTAAAATAATTTTTAATAAAATAGTAGTCTAATTTATAGTAAAAGTATTTATAGTATTTACAGTAGTTAGTTTTTTAGTATAAAAATCTATAGTATATAATAAATAGATTTATAATATTAGATTTAAAAATAATAAATCTTTTTAAATTATTTTTATTTTAAAATTTAAACTACTTTTTTTTAAATATATAGTACTGGATTAGTAGCAGATCTCTAAAAGTAGTTACTTAGCTTAGATTTATAAAAGTATTATATATATTAGTTTTTTAATTTTTAAAAAAAATATAGTAATATAAAATAGTTTTTTTTAAAAAAAGTATTATTTATAAGTATAAACTTAAGTTTATACTTAATATTCTATTTAAATATTAGTTAAAGTATATTAAAATATATTTTAGCTTTATATATAAGTTTCTAAAACTTAGTAAAATAATTATAAAAAGCTTTATTATTCTTATTAAAAATTAAAAAATTTATTTTAGACAGTATATTTTTTATCTAGATTTTTAAAAAAGTATTTTAAAAAAGTAAAAATATCTAAATAGTTTAAAAAAGTATATTTTTTATTTTTAATATAGAATTATATCTAGATATAGGGGTTTTTTTTAAAACAGCTAATACTATAGATTTTATAAAAGGTAAATATAGTATAATAATTAATATTAATTTTTATATTTTTTTTACATCTGGTTTATAAAACAGCAGAGGTTAAAATAGTTGCCTTTAAACTTATTAAAATTAAATAAATATTTAAAAAAAATAAAAATTTAAAAATTAAAAATAATTAATATAATTACTTCTACTAAAGCAGCTGTAGTATTTTTAATAATAAATATTAAATTTAAAATTTATATTAAAATATTTACTATAAAGGTAGTAATTTAAATAGCTTTAATATATTTAATTTAAATTTAGTTTTATTTTTTAAAAATAATTTTTTAGGCAGTATTTATTTTTATAAGCTAATAATTTTTTTTAATTTTTTATAATTTTATTTTATTTAATAAATAAATAGTATATTTTTTATAGTAATAGTATACTAGATATTAATAAATATAGTTTTAGTGTTTATAGTATACTAGTATAATTTACTATAATAGTTATACTATTTTTAAAATAGTTACTAATATACTAAGTAAACTTTTCTAAATTATTCAATATAGCTAAAAATTATAGGATTACTAGTATTTAATTAAAACTACTATTTTTAAAAGTAGAAGTTATATAGTATTAAAAAGTAGATTAGTAATTTTTAGTTTAACTAGATAATAAAAATAATAGTATAAACTAAATAATTCTTTTGTAACTAGTTTTCTAATATATTTTTTAGCTATTAGATTAGACTATTTTTAAATTTATAAATAAAATATAGCTTAAAAGCTATAAATAGAATTAAAAGTAGATAAACAGTTAAAAAAATTATAAATTATATATAAAGCAGTTAAAAAAGGCAGTTAGATTATTAAAATAAAATAGATTAAACAGATTAAATAGATTAAATAGATTAGGCAGATTAAGTAGGTAGGACAGGTAGAATAGGTGCATCAGGTCTGCACTGTAACAGTTCTTGGCCATTCCTTCCACAGGCAATCCAGGCCCGGCTATTTCACCCCTGTAATTTTACCCTTGCATTTATTGATTATTTCTTATTTTCTAAATAGGAAATTTACTAGTTTCTTATTTAGGAAATTAATAAACAAAGGATTTGGCTTAAATAGTCTAATATTTTTTATTATTCTTTTAAATCAGTTTAATTGGTTCTATTTATCTGATAATTATATATTAATCTTTACTATTTTATTTATTTTCTTATTTATCTAATTGTTATTTTTTATTTATTTTTTTATTTTTTTACTTTGCTTTTACTTTTACCTTACTTTTATACCTAAATTATATATAAAAGTAAAAGTTTAATAAATCTTATCTAAAATTTCTGAAATCTAATAGTTATAAGCTTAGAAAATTTTCATATTAAATTATTGAATACTCCTTTATTAAATTAGTAAATAATTAAATGAATTCAATATAACTAATTAGATCATTTAGTAATTTAATAAGACATTATATTTAAATTAATTAAATTTAACAATTTATAATTAATGAAAATAAAGGGTTTAGTAAATCTAGAACTGTTAACTAAACTTATTTATCTACTTTAGCCTAGTACTATTAATATTAAATAAATTAAATCATTAGTAAATTTAATAATTAATCTTAGTAATATAGACCACCTGCTATATTAAAAAGCTAAATAGAACTACTACTAAAATTCTAAAGAATTTAAAAAACAGCCTCTGTACTAGTTTTTTTAAGCCTATTAATTAATTTAATAATTAGCTGGTAGAATTAATATACTAGAAATAATTTAAAAAAGTTTTATTAAATTTTTAAAGTTATAAAAACCACCTGGCATCTACTAACTAATCAAAAAAGTAAAAGTTTATTAATTAATAATACTACTAAAAAACTATAATTGTGAGGGCGATCCCATAAACACCGCCCATCTAGCTAATCCTGTTGGATACTTTTACTATATTTGTCTTATTTGGCCCCTAGGCCGCCCTATAACAGATAAATTGTAGATATATATTTTATTTTTTTATATATAATAATTTTTATTATTAGTATTAAATTAGTAGAAAATAAACTAATTTACTTAGCTATAATATAATATTAAATACTATTTTTTCTAAAACTTTGAGCAACTATTTATAAAAAAAGTATATATTTATTACTTTTTAAAAGTTTTTTCTATATATAAGCCAATAGCAATAACAGTCGGCTTTATTAAGTATAAGTCTAAATATATAAACTTTTAAAACTATAAATTTTAGTTAAACTTCTATAAGCTGTACAGAGCTAATAAGTAAAGAAAATATATATTCTAAATTAATTTATATTAATGTAAAAAAAGACTAAAACTAGTATAATAGTATATAATATATTTAAATCCAGAGCAGCTAAAAACATCAGCTAAAAACTAATACTACTTATCAATAAAACTAATAAAACCTTTGGTAAAGATATTTTATTTAGAAAATATTATAAACTATATAAAAAAATTTTAGATATATTTTTAAGCTTGTACTAAAAATCTATAATGGATTTAAAAAAATTAAAACGCTATTAACTGAAATAAATAAGTTAAAAAAAGCTTAATATAGTTAAAAATTAAATATAAAGTATTATCTTATAATATAAATTTTTTAAAGGCTAAAAAGAATATTTTAAAATCTAAAAAATATAAATAATAGTATAAAAAATACTATTATAGTCCTAGCAGCTAATATAGGCTATAAAAATATAAATATTAAAATATTTTTAAAATTTTTAGATTTTCTAATATTTAGTAATAAAAAAATATTACTTTTGAAAAATAAAAATTAGTAGTAGAATAAAAGCTTAAAACTAATATTAACTATTATAGGAATTTATTTATAAAAAAAGTATATATTATTAGCTGTTATAAAAATAATACTTATAAACATTTACTTTTTTATTTAAAAACTAAAGCTAAATATTTTTTTATTAATATAGTAGATATTTTAGCTTATTTATTTTTAATCTATATTAATCTAAACTAAAAGTAAAATAATTAAAGTATATATCTTTTAAAATAATCTTTAAATAAAAGTTTTAATATTTTTATACTTAGTTTTATTATTTAGCTAGTAAAGTAAATACTTTCAAAGTTTTTAAAAATTTATTTTTATTAAAAGTTATTTATAGAGCTAAAAAAAAATACTTTTAATTAAATTTTATAAGTTTAAAATTAACTTTAAATAGCTTACTACTATTGATACCAGTATATTAAAGAGTATAAATAAAAATATAAAGTATTACTACTATATTTTTTTATAGATTATAAAGATAACTAAAGTAGTAAAACTATTCTAGTAATTAATAAAAATAAAACTAAAATCCTGTTTAAATTTTATATAAATAAAAAGATCTGTACTATACTACTGTGAGGGTGAATAGGACGGACCCAGTACAGGCTACTAAGACAGAACTGGTTTAACTTATTTACTCTATTTATTTTATTTAATATATATATACAGACAAGATAATACTATAAAAATATATAGCTGTTTTTTTTCTTTTTTTTTATACTTAAGATTTTATTAAAATAGTACTAAATTAATAAAATTATATTAATTTAATTAGCTGTTATATAATTTTAAGTATTACTTTTTATTATATCTACTTTCTAAAACTTATTATAATTAAATATATAAAATATATATTTTTATTATAACTAAAAAGTTTTTTTTTCTATATAAGCTAATAGTAATAACAGTTAATTTTAAAAAATATAAATCTAAAAAAATATAAATTTTAGAATTAAAAATCTTTATATATAACTAAACTATTGCTAAAATTAAAAAAACTTTATTACTATAGCTTATAGACTATATAAAACTAATAAATAAAAACTAGATTTTAAACAAAGTTAAATTTTAAATTAATTAGTATTGGAACTAAAAAATTAGAACAGTTATTATAATATAAAATATATTAAAAACTAAGTTATTAAAAAAAATATAAAAATTAATTTTATTTATAAATAAGACTAGTAAAATATTTAATAAAAATATTACAGCCAAAGAATTGTATAATTTTTATAAAAAAAATTTTATATATATTTTAAAATTAGTATTAAAAACTTATAGTAAATTTAAAAAAAAATTAATAAACTATTAACTAAAGTAGATAAACTAAAAAAAAAACTAATTTAGTTAAATATTAATTAAAAAATACTATTTTATAATATTAATCTACTAAAGGCTAAAAAAATACTTTAAAAAATAAAATAATTTAAATTAAGGTATAGTAAAATACTATATTAACCCTAATAACTAGTATAGACTAAAAAGTACTATATTTTAAAAAAAATTATAAAATTTTTTAATTTTTTAATATTTAATAATAAAAAAAGTATTACCTTTAAAAACTAGAGACTAGTAGTTAAGTAGAAATTTAAAGCTAATATTAACTATTATAAAAATCTATTTATATAAAAAATTTATATAGCTAGTTATTATAAAGGTAATACCTGCAGATATTTATTTTCTAAACTAAAAATTAAAGTTAAATAATTTTGTAAAAATATAGTAGATATTTTATTTTATTTAGCTGTAATTTATATTAATCTAAACTAAAAATAAAATACTAAACTAAAGTATATATATTTTAAAATAGTATTTAAATAAGAATTTTATAACTTTTATACTTAGTTTTACTACCTAGCTGGTAAGGTAGATATTTTTAAAAACTTTTAAAAATTTAATTTTTATTAAAAGTTATTTTTAAAGCTTAAAAAATTAATCTTTATTAAGTTTTATAAATCTAATATTAACTTTAAATAGTATACTACTATTTATATTAGAGTTTTTAAAAGTATAAATAAAAATATAAAATACTATTATTAAATCCTACCTATAAATTAAAAAACTAATCTAAATAATAAAATTATTTTATTAAATAGTAAAAATAAAATTAAAACTTTATTTAAATCCTATATAATTAAAAAAACCTATATAATATTACTAGCCGAAGAAAAATACTTCTACTATAAAAAATTTAAATATTTAAATTATAACTATTTAAAAGAAATATTTCTAATCCAGATAATAAAAAAACTAAATTTAAAAATATATTAGTAAAAGACTTTATTTAAAAAAAGTTTTTATTTTAAATATACAAAATATAAACCAGTAGTATATTAATTTAAAAACTTTATTAAAATTTTTTAAAAATAATTTTATAATTAAAATTTTAATTTTAAAAAATATAATAGCTGTTTTTATTTAAATTCTAGTAGATACTAAAGTAAATATTTATATTTATATTAATATAAAATTTACAGTTAAAGCAGAAATATTTTTAAAAATAAAATTATTGAAACTATAAAATATTTAAAATATAACTAGATTTAATAAAAGATTTTTTACTTTTTTAATATATATAATTTATTTTAATTTAATAGTAAAAAAAAAGTTTTTTATACAGGTCCCTTTTTTAGTACTAAATCTGGAATTTTATAATATAATTTTTAAAAAACTATAGCTGGTAAAGTAGAAAGTTTTATTTAACTATTATAAAAATTAATTTATATAATTTAATAAATTTTTATTTAGTAATAAAATTTAATTTAGATTTTTATAAGTAGTACCCCCCCGCCTTATTAAATACTAGAAAACTAATTAAATATACTAAAAAAATATAAAATAAAAAAATAAATTAATTTTTAAATTTAAAAAATATATAGTAAAAAGTTAATAGTTAATATACAGTAAAAAGGCCTTAACCTGTAAAAAAATATATTCTATATTAAAATTAATTTTATATAGTTATAATTTATTTAAATAATTTATTAAAAGTAAGCTCCCCTATAATAGAGAAATTATTAAAAAATAGTAAAATAAAAAACTAAATTTAGTAATCTAAATATAAATTTAAAAAACTTAAATAAAACTAGATTTTATATAATTAACTAAACTAAAGTATTTACTAAAATAAATAGAGTATAATATCTAAATAAAAGAAATTTAAAAATAAACTTACTATTAAAAATACTGATTATTAAAAAAGACTAAAAGCAGCTTATTTAAAAATTATATTAATAAAAGCAGCCGGCTTCCAGTAATATTTAAAAAAACTAAAATTAAAAATTTTTATTATATTTTAAAAAAAATTAAAAAAATAATTAATAAAAAAATATTTTTACTTTTTACTAAATAAAAGTAATAAAAAATTATAAAAACTTTTTTTTAATATTATAATTTAATTAAGATATTTTTTAAATAAGCCTTTAATACTCTACTACTATTTTATATTTATAATTATAAGATTTAGCTAAATAAAAAACCCCTATTTAGATTTTTTCTACTATATAAAATAATAGTAGAAAAGTTAGAAGCTATAAAATACTATATTATTAAAAATCTAAAAAAAAATTTATTATTTTAAATTTTAAACTTTTTATATTATTTATTTTAATAGCCTGGAAATCTAAAAAAGAACTCTGTATATATATAAATTATTAAAAGCATAATATATTAACTAAAAAAATCTATTTCTACTACTATTAATTAATAAAATAATAAATTAACTAAAATAAGCTAAAGTATTTATAAAATTAAATATTAGATAAAATTTTTATTATATTTATATAAATTCTAATTTAAAAAGCCTAACTACTTTTTAAATCTAATATAGTATATTTAAGTATAAGATTTTTTTATTTGCATTAATTAATAGATCTTCTACCTTTTAAAAACTAATAAATAAAATTTTTTATAAATACTTTAATAAGTTTATAATTATTTATATTAATAATATTTTTATTTATAGTAATAATTTTTTTAAATATTAGATTTATATTTGATTAGTTTTTAAAAGACTGTATAAAGCTGGTTTATAAACTGTTATTTATAAATATAAATTTTATATTACTAAAATTAAATTTTTAAACTTTATTATTTTAAAAGATAAAATACAGGTAGATTTAAAAAAGATAACTGTTATTAAAAATTAAAATACTTTAAAAACTATATATAAAATATAATTATTTTTTAAATTTTATAATTTTTATTAATATTTTATTAAAAACTATAGTAAATTAGTTTAGTTATTAACTTTATTTATATATAAAAATACCCCCTTTATATAAAATAAAAAATACTAGATACTTTTTAAATTTTTAAAAAATACTTTAATTATAATACTAGTACTAAGTTATTATAATTTTATTTATTCTACTAGATTAAAAACAGATACTGTAAATAGAACTATTACTAAAGTTTTTATTTAATATATTAATAACTAATAATATTTTATTTTATTTTTTTTTAAAACTATAATATCTGCTAAATAGAATTATAATATTTATAATAAAAAAATATTGGCTATTATTTAATTTATAAAGATTTAAAAAATAAAACTAAAAAAACTATAAAAAATCTTTTCTAAAGTATTTATTAACTATAAAGTATTAAAATACTTTATAATTTTAAAAAAATTAAATATTTAATAAGTATAATAGGCTAAGTTTCTGTTTAAATACTATTTTTAAATTTAATATAAACTAGAAAAGGTAAATATACTAGCAGATATATTTATATAATAAAAAAAATTAATAAATTAATAAACTAAAAATAAAATTATATTATATTATGTTTAAGTAGCTAGATTTGGAAATTCTATAACTATTAATAATATCTATACTATTTTTTCTAAATAAAAATTATTATTAATTAACTAAATTCTATATACTAACTGTAAATTAAATAAACTTATTTAAAAGTAAAAAAATACTAATAATCTAAACAGTTCCTACTTTTTTTAAAATAAATTATTACTATATAAAAAATATCTAGTAGTATTTAATAAAAAAAATCTAAAAATTAAACTATTAAATAAAATATACTATCAGCTATTAACTATATACTTTAAATAAATAAAAATTTTTAAACTAGTTAAATAATATTACTACTAAAATATTTAAAATAAAAATATTTAATAATATTTAAATAATTATATAATTTATAAGTATAAAAACAATTAGAAAAAGCTGCTGTAAAAACTACTTTAACTACTTTCAGCTACTAATTAACTATAATAGTATATATAGATTTTTATATACTATTAAAAAATATATAAAAATATAATATAGTATATATAGTAGTAGACCAGCTTTTTAAATAAATAGTATTAATTTTATATATAAAAAATATAACTATATAAAATATAGTTTATTTATTTATTAAATTTATTTATATCTAAACCAGATTTTTAGATACTATTATTTCTAATAGAAAATATTAATTTATTTTAGAATTTTAGTAAAAGTTCTGCTATATTTTTTAAATTAAACTAAAATTTTCTACAGCTTATTATTTTTAAACTAATAAATAAACTAAAAATATAAACCAGTATTTAGTTTAAAAACTAGATTTTTTTATTAATAATTTTTATAATAACTGGTTAAAAGTACTGCTTATAATAAACTTTACTACTGCTTATCTACTATATATATTTTAAAATATTTCTTTTTTAAATAAAATATAAATATTAATTTTAATTATTATTTAATTAAAAATCTTTTATAGATATTAAACTAAAAAGTATAAATATTACTTATATCTAAAGTATTATAATCTATTTTAAAAATATTTAAAAATTTATTAAGGCTAATATTACTAATTTTTAAAATATAATAAGCTATATAAGCTAACTATTACTAAAAAAAATCTTAATCTAATTAAAATATAAAATATATATTAATTATTTTAACTAAAACTAAAAATAACTATTTAAAAAGCTAACTAATAAATAGTATAGTTTTTATAAGATTTTAAAATAAAAAAAACATCTTCTGGGTATAATTATCTGCTAATATTAAAATATATCTAGTATTTTATTTTAAAAAGTTTTAACCTATATTAATTAGTAATCTATTACTAAAATAAACTTAAAACTAAACAGAACTAATAAATATAAATTAAAATATAGAATATAAAATAAATAAAATTCTTAATTTTTATATATAATAAAAGTACTTAATATACTAAGTTAAATAAAAAAATTTAGATAAAACAGATTTAATATAATATTTAGCTAGTAATTTATAAAATAATTTTATACTTTTAAAAAACTTTTATAACTTTTATTTAATAAGTTCTAGTTTTTTAAAATATCTTTTAATTTAGCTAAAAGCTGCTATAAAAAAAGTTTTTAAATCTAATTATTTTAATAACAACTTTATATATAACTCTAAAGAATACACGTAGTCTACTATTATACTATAAAAATAATTTTAAGGTAGATTTAAAAAGTACTTTTTACCTACAAACAGTTAAAACTAATCTGGAAAATAATATAAAAATAAACAGAATAAATCTAGTATAGGCTACTAAAATAAAACTAGTTTAACTTATTTATTTTATTTATTTTGTTTAATATATATATATAAATAAGATAATACTACAGAAATATATAGCTGCCCCTTTTTTTTCTTCTTTCTATACTTAAGATTTTGTCAAGATAGTGCTAAATCAATGGAATTATATTGATCTGATCGGCTGTCACACTACTAGCTAAAAAATTAAAAAATAAAAATACTTAAACTATAACTATTTAAAAAACTATTTTTAATTTAAGTAATAAAAGTATTTTAATCTAATATCATACCAGTAAAAAACTTAGCTTAAAAAATTATTATTTTAAATAAGATAAATATAAACTAGTAATATATTAATTTAAAAATACTATTAAAATCTTTGAAAAATAGTTTTATAGTTAAAACTTTAATTTTTAAAAAATATAATAGCTGTTTCTGTTCAAATTTTAATAAATAGTAAAATAAATAAGTATATTTATATTAATATAAAGTTTACTACTAAAATAAAAATATTTTTAAAAGTTATTATAGCTGTAGAATATTTAAAATTTTATTAAATTTAATAAAAAGCTTTTTACTTTATTAATATATATAATTTATTTTAATTTAATAATAGAGAAATAGTTTTTTATCTAAATTTTAGAAAAATTATAACTAATAAAATAAAAAGTTTTGCCCAACTACTAAAAAAACTAGTTAATATAGTTTAATAAGTTTTTTTAAAAAAATAAAATCTAAATTAAACTTCTGTAAGTAGCACTTCTGTATATTATTAAATATTTGAAAGTTAATTAAATTTATTAAAAAAATAGAAATAAAAAATAGATTAATTTTTAAAGCTAAAACAACAAATAGGTAGAGATTATTAACTGAAATATAATAAAAAAATATTTTTAAAAAAAATCTTATTAGTATAAAAACCAGCCCTAGGGAGCTATAAAATACTATATTACTTTAATAGAAATAAACTATCTAATAATAAAAAGGCTTTTAAAATGTAATGAAATAAAAATCAGAATTTATTAATTTATATATAAACTTTATAAAAACTAGATAAAAGCAGATTCTATAAAACTAATTAAGCTGTTGCCCGCGAAGCCTGTATTCTGCCACCAGCGACCACCGGTACCTTCCCGCGTACAGCAAGAACTTTATGTATTATATGTACATAGCTGAGGACTTGTTAATTAAATAAGTATCATTTTATAATCTATTAATTTTTACTATAGGTGATTATCCTGGATGGATAATACTAGTAGTATATTTATTACTATAATTTTTAGTCTATTTAAAAATTAACTTAACTAAATAAATATTAATTAAGATATTTTTAAATTAGTATATCTATTTAAAACTGGTAATTTATTAGTAGAATACTTATAGTGCTACTAAATACCCCCAAGTACTTTTTTTCAGCTACTTATTTTTTTTATCTAATTACTTTTTTTTGCTTATTAGAAGTTGTATTATTAATTCTTTATTAATTTTTATTTATTAATTTTCTAATACTTTATTTACCTTTGCTTATTGCTATTTTCTGTAAACTAGCTAATCAGTACTACTGGCAGTGTAGACAGGTTTATATATAAATTATAAAACTACTATAATTCTTATTTTTTATTTTAAGCAAAACTTCTGCTTTATATAATAGTATATTATAGGCAATTAATTCCAAACTATATATATATTAATATACTTAAAAAATATTATTGCCACCGCCTACTATATATAATAATTTATTAATATAGACTATAAAAATATTAGTAATATTTTTTAAAATATATTAAATACAGTAATATTTTTTAAAATATATTAAATACAGTAATATTAATAGTAATATAATTACCAGTAAAAGTAATATAAAAAGCTAAAATATACTATAGTTTAAAAAATAAATATAAAAATAAGTATAATTACTGTATTAAGTAGAATAATAAAAAGTTATTTAAAGTAGTAATTTTAAAATTTAAAAATATTATTTTATTTTTACTACTACTAATTTTTTTAATTTCTGTACTAGTATTTTTTTTAATTTTATTTATAGACACCAAGATAGATATAACTTTTTAAATAAATATATTTTTTTTTAATATTAATAATATTAATAATAATAATACTACTACTGTTAATAATAATACTACTCCAATTAATTTTAGAATTATTTATTAATATTTTAGTTCTATTATCTACTAAATTATATTTTTCTAATAAAATTAAAAAAATAAATTTTCTAATATCTTTGCTTTAAAATATTTTTAATAAACTAATCTTAAAAAATTAACCAGTTCTAATAATTTAACTTCTTTTTATTAGGGCAGTTGAGACAGTATTAATAAAACCAGTACAACTAAAATATAAAGTAAAAATATTTTTAATTTTAAATATACTATTAAAGTTAATAATTTTTAAAACACCAAAAAAGTTGTCTATAATAAATATAGATATATAAATTAATAAAATTAATAATTTTTAAGTAGTTTACTATAACTAGTCTACTTAAACTAATTAAAGCAGAATATTTATATATATTAATAATACTAGTATATAAACAACAGATATAGCAGAATCTATAAATAATATTTAAAAAACTTAGTTTTAAAAAATAATAGTATAAATAATAGTAACTATAATAGAAGTCTATAATAAATATTACTAGTATTAAAAATAATAATATTAGTAAAAAAATATAGTACTACTTTTTTTTTATTTCAAATAAAAATTTTAATAATTATTTTCTCCGCCAATAAAATAGATTTTAAATTATTAATAATATACAGTAGTATATATCTAATATTAAATATTTTTATTTTAATATACTAGTATTATAAAAATATAAAAATCTAGTAGAATATAATAGAAAGATTTATTATTATACTGTTTAGACTTTTTACTAATACCTCTGTATTATATTTTTTATTAAAAATATTATTATTATAAATTAAAATATAGACATCTGATTTTAAAATAATACTTGTATATAGTAAATATAGTTAAGTAATAAAGTTTACTAAATTAGATTTATTAATTTTAAAAATATTAACTACTGGATTACTGCTATTAAAGTATATTAAAAAGTTTCTAATAGTAAGCTTTAAAAGTAATTTAATAATTATAAATATATTATTTATAAAGTTTACTATAATTAGTTTCTAATAGTATATATTTTTAAAATAAATAGTCTTATATAAACTTACAGTATACTAAATAAATAAGATATTATTATTAAAGTATAGTATTATATTAAATTTAAGCTCTATAAGTATATTAAAAAATCTAAAAAAAAATACTTAAAAAATTTAGTAAAAAATAAATTTATATTTTACTACTTAAAGAAATAAGTACAACCTAAGTATAAAAAATAAATTCTAAAATTATATTTATAATAATATTTATAATTATTAGAATTATAATTATTATAATTAAAATTTTAATAATTAAAACAGTTTCTATTACTGCTGTAAACTCTGCAGAATAGATTTATATAGGCTATTTAAAAATTATTATAATAATTATAAAAATAATTATTAAAATAATAAATATAAAAATAAAAATAATAATTAAAATAATTAATATAGTAAAGACTATAAAAATAACTGTAAAAATTATTATAATTAATAAAACTATAGTTTTAATTACTAAAACTAATATTAAAGTTATAATTACTACTGCAGCTATAACTGTTATAATAACTATTATTAAAAAAATTTAAAAATATATACTATAATAAAACTAATAGTAATAGTAATAGTTATAATAATTTAATTAAAAGCAGATATTTTTACTGTAGCTAAGTTAACTATATATATAAAAAAATTTAAAATATATAAAAATATAATAATAGTAAAAATAATACTTATTACTTTAATATTAACTATAGTAAAAAAAGCCTTAGACTATTATAAGTATTAAAATATATTATATCTATAATATTTAGATTACTTTATATTATTTATTTTAAATAGTATATTTTATATATATATTATAAACTGTAATTTTTATACTTTTTATATAATTTTAAATATAGTGTTAGTAATTAATATTAATAAATTCTTTATTACACCTAAATAAAAGTAATTATTTAAAAATTAGTATTATATAACTATTAAAGTCTATATTAATAATAAAATAGATACTATATATCTATATTTTAAATATACTATATTAATTATAAATAAATATTAGCTGGCAGCTAATTTTCTAAATATTCTAATAGCTATTATAAACTAGCCTATATATATTTATAGTATTAAATAAAAATTTAATAGTATATAGTATACTCTATTACCTATTCTAATTTTTATAAAGATTAATAATAAAATAGTATTAATTTATATATATATAAATATATATATAATTTAGAACTTAAAGGCTTATATTTT
The DNA here is from genome assembly GCF_003184785.1 of Aspergillus japonicus CBS 114.51. Classification (NCBI taxonomy): domain Eukaryota; kingdom Fungi; phylum Ascomycota; class Eurotiomycetes; order Eurotiales; family Aspergillaceae; genus Aspergillus; species Aspergillus japonicus. Next base: position 358,638 of record NW_020291648.1, on the reverse strand, counting down.
TATTAGTAATAATATTTTTAAACTATATAGATTTAAAATTAACTTTAAAAATTATCTTATTAATATTACTTACTGTTAAAATATAATTTTTTTTAATAATTATATCTAAGCCTAATTATTACCAGAGTTGGCTAATTTTTATTAAAAAAGAATTACTATTCCAGTATATAGTAAAATAGTATTATTAGTACAACCTTTATAAAACTTTTACTATTAATAAAAACTATATTTTTAAGCTAAAATAGTATACTAATATTATATTTTTTATTTATATAGTTAATATTAATTTTGCTAATATAATAGCTAGTAATCTTTTTCTATAGCTAATTACTATTAATTACTATATATAACTAGGCTAAATTTCTAAGTTTAATATAACTATAGTATATTATACTATATCTAACTTAAAGTAATATAAAATACTATAATTACTAGTATTAGTCTTATCTAAAATATAAAATAAATTAAATTTTAATATAAATAAATTAAATTTTAGTTTTAATTTATTTATAATAAGAAAATTAAAGTACAGAGTAACTATCTATAGTACTAATAAACAACAGAAGACTATAGTAGATCTATTTAATAAATTTTAAAAAGTCTAAAATAATAAAAATATAGTTAAAGTTTCTATAGACTGCTAGCTCTATATTTTATTATATAACAGCTAAAAGAATAAACTAAATAAAACTATTAAAATCTATAAATTAGATTCTATATACTAAAAAGCTGTTAATAATATTTTTAATAAACTACTAAAAATAAATTAAATAAAAAGATTTAAAAATTTTACATCTTCCGGTGCTTTTGTTTTTATTATTAGTAAAATAGTAATAGATAATACTAGCTAAAAATTATTAAAACTGCAGCTAATTATTAATATTTATATATTAAATATATTTACTATTTTTAATATATACCTAGTATTAATATAAATAGATATAATTACTATACTAATTAGTATAATATATTTATTAGTTTTTAATATAATTAAAATATTTTATTAATAGCCGGTATACCCTAACAGTTAGAGATTTACAAATATTATTTTTTATTATAGCAAAAAAACTTTAAGGTTTATTCTATAGGCTACTTTAACTTAATTTTTTATATATAATAGTAAATTAAGGATCTTTTTTACTAAATATATAAGTTTCTTTATATTTATATACATAATTTTATTTTTTTTAGGGATATTTTAAGACTATATTATTTATCTAAAGTAGTTTTTTAATAAGTATAAAAAAATATAGATTACTTTATCTATAGATAAATTTTTTTTTAGATTTTCTTTTATTAAAATTCTAGGCTAAAATATAAATATTTTTGGTATAACTACTATAGATATAAAAGTTACTATAATTTTAAAATTTAAATTTTTTTAAACTTTAATAAAGCTAAATTACTTTATTAGACTTATAAATTAGTTATAGGATTATATATTTTTTATACTAAGGTAATTTACCTACTGCAGTAATAAAAAATACTGTTAACTAAAATAATTCTAAACAGCTTTAGTAAAACTATTTAAAAAAATTAAGTAATAAAAATATTAGTTATAGAGCCGATAAATACTAAGATATAGTTTTTTTAAATAATTAAAAATATTTTATACTAAAAGCTGATTTTAATATATTTTAATAAATTATATATACTATATATTAATATTAATACATTTAAGTAGTAAAAAATAAAAGTTATACTTTTCTATACTTTTTTAATAATATATTTAGTTTAAAATATAATAAAAATTTTGGTTTACATACCAGTTAATTTATACAGCAGATAACCCTATAGGGCCCGGAGAATTAATAGCCTAATTTTACTAGTATTTTTAGATTAAGGGGCAGATTATAGTTTTAATAAAAATATAAATAAATTTAATCACCCTTTTTAAAAAACTTTAGCTAATAATATTAATTATAATAGTACTTTATTTATACTGCAGTAAATTTAATTGCTTCTTCAGCATCTAATTATAGGCCTTAAAAATCCTAGTACTTTAATACTTATATAGTTTTAAAAAAATACTACAGTTAGTACAAGTCTATACTAAATAATAACTTATATAGGGTATAGCCGGTAGCTGTATAAATTAAAAAATTTATAAATACTGTAATTAAAAATAACTAATATAGCTATAAAATATTTTTAGTAGTAGAATAGCAGAATTTAATCTTAATTTTTTAAATAGTATACGTTAATTAACTATTAGTTTATAGATAGTAAACTGTTGTAAAAAACTAATTAATACTTAATTTTTTATAAAACTTTTTTATTATATTAGATATAAATTAACAATTTCTGTTGAAGATAATAATATATAATATACTCTAATTATATAAATAAAAGTATATAAATATCTTCTATTTCTACTATATAGTATTTTAAATAATATATTTTAATATATATTTAACTCTTTTTGTAAATTTATTAACTATAATAAGCAGCCAGTTATATCCGTTAACAAGAAAAAAATTAGTAATAAAATCTATTATAATTTAATAAAAAAAAATTAATAAAGATATAATTAGTTAAAGATTTTTAAAAAATTAATATTATAGTATTTAATAGAGCAGATATTAGGGGCAATATATAAAATACAGGCATAATATTTAGCAGCCTCTGTAAATAATAAGTTTTTATAAAAAGTCTAAGTACTTTTTAAATTTTTAATAATTCTACTGGTTGTAAACTATTTTAAAAACCTTCTTTATTAAAGGCTTTGGAATATATAGCTATAGATTATTAATAATCTTATTATTACAGTTAACAACTATATCCCCTTTATTCTCCGCGGTGTTATTATTATTAAAAATATTATTATTATTAGTATAGAATTGCTTCTTAAAAGTAATTTTATAAATATATAATACTAGACCAGGTAATATTAGGCAGCGTATATATACAGTAGACTTTATTATATAAAAAAAACTATTATTTTTAATATAAAAAAGAACTGTAGAAACAGAAAGGTTGTTTACAGTATAAAATATAGTTAAAATTTATATTATATAGGGGCTAAAAATGTATTTAGTACAAATACAGTTTTTAAACTTATTTAAAAGGTACAGAATACTTATATATTTAACAGGGAATATATTTAAATTATTATAATAATTAAAATTAATATTATATATGTAGTATACTACTTTTATAAAGAAGCCTTAGTAGGGTATCAGCAACTATATTTATTATATTAAATTAGTAAAAAATATGCAGTTAAAAGTACTGTATAAATTAAAAGGCCTTAATAAAATATAAATTAAGTTTATTAATATTAACTGTAGTATATAATAAGCTTTAAACAAAAAGGTTTATAGTAGCTGAATAATTAGTAAAAACTATAGGTAGCTAAGTAGTACTTTTAATTATATATTATATTTTATACAGCTTTTATATAAGATAAAGAACTTTTAGTTTAGTTAGTAGTTTTTTTCTACTGGTTGCAACAATTAGAAGAAAAATAGGATTAGATTAACTTTTATTTATAGCAGTAGAACAGGTTTATCCAGAATAATATAGTCCAGTATATAGTATACTATAATTAAAAAGTCAGCCTTTAATATATTAAAATTAATAAAAAAAGTAGATTAGAATTAAAGTAGACCAGATTCTGTAGACTAGTAAATACTTTTTATAGAATATTAAATACTTTTTATTCTTCTAAAGTTGTGTTAAAAATTATTCTGATTATAAATATCTTATACTGTTAGCCTATTATTAGTTCTTTTTTTAGTAGTTCTATTTTTTTAAATTAAAGTAAATCTATAATTTAAGTATATTATTTTATATAATATTAATAGTAGCCGGCAAGGCCCAAGTAATACTCCAACTGTATAAGTATTTTAAAAAACTTAAAGGCTTTAATAGCCTTAATTTTTACTTTAAATATAACTAGATCTAGAATATTAACTTATAGGTCTAAAAGATCAGCAGAAAGAAATACTATAAAAGCCTTTAAAGGCTCTAGCTTAATATTTAATACTATAAAATAAATAAAATTAAAATTAAAATAGTACAGGTATTTTTTAAAAGTATTGAATATAATAATAATAATATTATTAATATATATACAGCAAAATTGTACAAACTCTTTAAAATTAAAATCTATCTAATACTAAATATAAGATATACTATTAATAAAACCTATAATAGTAATATTAAATATTTTTTATCCTCTATAAGTAACAACAGCAATTTTTTTTTAATAATTATAATAAACTTTTTATTAGTAAAAAAACTTGGCAGTATTAACTATAGTAATAAAACAATACTTTTATACTAAATTAATAATATTCTTTTAGTATAAAATAAAATATCTGTTAAGTATTATCTTAGTATTTATACTGCAGAGATTAGTAATAATTGTGACTGCTGTCTTCTTATCTTGCTGTAATAAGGTGCTCGCACCTTCCCATATTGCTATTTGTATTACTGGTCTATATAGTTTACTGTAGGTAATTATTTCAAGTATACAGTTTCTTCAGCCCTTTTAAAAATAAACAACTTTTCTATATTTTATTTTTATATATTATATATGTTATAGTTAGTAGTATATTTTATATATACTTTTAACTGTTTTATTCTACAGTATATTTAAAAATTATATTTTCTTTATTTTAATATTATATTTTATCTATTTTTACTTTGTAATATATAAAGTATATTAAGATATATTATTTTTAAGTCTTATTTAAAAAGCCAGTTGCTTTTTTTCTTTATATATAAGCTTTGTTTATTTAAATATCTTTATAACTTTTAATAGTTTATAGTAGTATCTTCTATTTTTATAGCTGCTGATATTTTTTTTATAAAAAATAGTTTTAAATACTTTTATTTAATTTTATATATTACCTATAACTTTTTTACTTGTTGTTTTAACTGTATATTAGATTTTTTGCCTATTATAAAAATACTAAAAAGTTGTTATTTTTATATTTATTAAACTTTATTTTTTTATTATTTATAAAATATTTATATATAACAGCTGTTTAGTTATTTAATTTATATATTATTAAAATATTATAAAAATAAATAGTATTATTTTATTAACTATACTAATTATACCTTTTTTATATTTTTAGATAATCTTTTTATTTTAAAACTATTAAAAACTCCCTAGATAAGTACTAAACTAAATCGTTAATATTAATTTTATTTTTTAAAAATTTTTATTTTTCAGCTAAAAAAATACCTATTAATATTTTTTTAAAGAAGTAAAAATATTTTATAATGTTAATATATTAGCTGTAGAACTTTTAATTATATATTTAATATAAATCTATTTATTAACTTAATAATAATATTTTATAGTATTTAAAATATATACAGTTATATATTTATAATCTGCTTTAAAATTATAATTTTTAGTAGCCTTTAAACTAGTCTATAGACTACCTATTTTTAAATAAAACTATTTTGAAATTTTTATATTTAATATATTAAATATTAGACCTGTCTAATTATTAAGTATAGTAAAATTAGTATAAATTAAATACTAGATTTAAAATAAATACTTTAAATTTTTTAAAGTATATATATCTTATATTAAGTATAAGTACTATATTAGTTATTAATTTAGAATAATTTAGCTTTAAATATTTAAATACTCTGGATATATCTGGCTAGTTTAATTTATCTAATTTTATATATATACTGCCTACTATATCTGTAACAATTGTATATTACTATTATATTAAAATAATAAATACTAAGATTAATTTTAGTAAAAAACTGTTTACTGGTACTAGTAAACTGCCTGCTAATTTATCAGCTATATTTCATATTTTTTAAAATAATTTATATATTTTAATTATTAGTTTCTAAGCTAATATATAGACTATAAATTAGAATATTAATAATTTTTTTACTAATATTAATAAATATTTTAATAAAAATAGTACTATAAAATATATTAATAAATATTTTAGTATTAGTACTAATAGTTGCTGTTATAAAAATCCTATTCTACTATAAAATATAAAATATCTAAAGGCTGGTAAAAAATGTTAAAATATTAGTAATATTAGATATTAAAATATTAAAAGTAAAAAATATTCTACTAATAAATATTAAAATATTAAAAATAAAAGATATTATTTATATTAATTTAGTAATAACCCTAGTAATCCTAACTTAAATAATAATAATAATAATAATTTTTTATTTCTTTTTTTAAATAATTAATATTAGAATAGCTATAGCAGTGACTATAGTAGTAATAATTAAGATTATTAAAATTAAAATAATTAAAACTAAAATCTTTTTAATTTTAAATATAATATTAAATATAATAGTTAAGGTTTTATACCTAACTTTCTAAAATATTTATATTAGTAGAAAACTAATAAAATTAGCTATTTTTAGTTTAACTACCCTTTTAATAATTTAATTACCAGTTATTATAAAAATTTAAATAGTTAAAAAATATATTATTAAAATATACATCTTTTTATTAATTATTTTTATAATATTATTAATTATAAAGGTAAAACTACTGTTAAAGTAAATATTTAGATATATTTTATTAGTACTATATTATAATAGTACTAGTCTAAAGTTACTAATTATAAAAAGTATTTAATTTATATATTTAATTTAAAAAATAGTTAATTTTATAAGCTGCTATATTAGTTCTGCTTTAATATATATAATACTATATATTATTTTAATAGTATTATATATTTATATAAGAATATTCAGGCCAAGTAATTAGTTCGTACTTTTATTTAAAAAGTTCTACTTTATATTTAATCTGTTTATATTAATAATATATATAATTAGTTATATATAATATAAAAATATCTTAATTTTAATCTATAAAATAATATTTTTAAATCTAAAAAGTATACTATATTATTAACTTTTTATAATACTTTAAATATTAGATATTTTAATAGTAAAATAAGGTTGCTAAATATAATAGCTGCAGAAAAAATTAAAATAAGTATTAAAATAATAAATACAGTAATAAAAAAATTATTGTAATAAAAAATAGTATAACTGCTATAATAAAAGACAGTTTAATTAGTATAATTAAAAAATGAAAAATAGTTAGCTGTAATACAGCTGAAATTCCTATTTTTAAACTTTTTATAACAAATATAAATAGAGCTAAATAAATATATCCTATATATTTAACAGACTTTTTAATATATTATATATAGTAAATACTACTAATCAGTATTTTAAACTATAGTATTTTTAAAGCCAGTAGAATTTATATTAGTTAATACTACTCCAGTATTAATTATATTTTTAGTAATCTACTAAAAAACTTTATTTTAATAGGGGTAAAACTAATATAACTTTATATTAATTGTAAAATTATTTTTTTTAAAATAATAATAATTATTAATTTTAGAATTATTAAAATAAAAAATTATTTTAGTATATATATAGTATTAATATTGCCTCTAGTAAACAGACTTAGTTAATACTAATAATTAATTAACTATTTATATTTTATAAATCTTATTAAACTAAGTATATACTATTTATATATAATCTATTTTATAACTATATTTTATAAAATAGTTAAGTATATATTGTCTAAGGTAATTCTAGATTATCCAGCTCTAAAATTAATACTAATAGAAATATTTAGTTAATTAGCCTTAAGAATACTCTAACAAAGCCTATTATTATATATTATAATAATTATAGTATTAGATCTATATTAAATAATTAACTGTGTAGATATTTCTTTATAAAAATATTTTATATTTAATTATATCTATTATATTAACATCTGCAGTACTTAATATTATTAAGTTTTTAAAATTTTTAACTAAGCTGGCCTATAGTTTCAATTATTTTATATTTTTATATAATTTATATTCTGCAACTACTAGTATTAGAATTAACTATACTAATATATTATATAATATATATATTAACTTTAGCTGTTTAGCTACTATTATCAGTAAGGCTTTTATTAAATTAACTATAATTAATATTTAATTATTATATAAAATATTAAGTATTAAAAGTCTTAGTTTAAACTACTATATAATAAACTATATAATATTTTAAAACAAATTTTTTTTAATTAAATTTTTAGCCCAGCTAATTTTTATTTATTTATATTATAGTCCAAGCCCAAGTAGTACCCGGTATAAGACCAGATCTGCTTATAAAAATAATATTACTATTTAAAAAAAATAATTTCTAATTTTAAATATAGAATATATTTATTATACTTATATTAAGACTTTATTTTTATAATCTAATATACAGCTACAGCAGATTATATAAAAGCCTATATAATTTTTTAAAAATATATAATTATATCTCTGTATATAAAAATCTGTATTTTTATTAAAATTAGAATATTTAAAGCTTTTTTAAAATAAAACTATATTTTTAGCTCTACTACTATATCTATTAAAAAGATTTTTAATATAACTTAGTAGACTATAAACTTTTTTTATTAAAATATTTAATAAAATATTTAAATTAATTATTCTAGTCTACTGTACTTGTCTAGGTATTTTATTTAACAGTAAGTTTATTACTATATACTGTATTAGCTATAATTATAATAAATATACTTATACTTTAAATATTAAAGTTAATACTTTTAATATTAATATTTTTAGTAGTAAAACTATTATTAATATAATTAATTTTAACTATTATTATTATATTTATAGAGATTTAGCAGATATCTATATCTTAGCTGCTAATATTACTATATTTAGAAATACTAATAATATTTATTTATATTTTATATTAAAGTATTTTTAGTCTAATATTTTTACTAATTTTAAGACTAATAATATTACTGTTTTATTAAATAAAATAACTATAACTGTACTAAAAAAAATTTAGTTAATTAATTAACTAAAATAGTAAACAGTTATAATATTGAGATATTTTTTAATAAAAGTAATATTAGTACAGTTAATATATTTAAAAAAAAATAAATATAAATATCTTTATATAACAGTTAAAAGAATTATATTCTTAAGATATATATATATTATATTAGTTTTTAAAATAAAAAGATAATAAATAATATATTTAAACCTTTATAAAACTAAAGTAAGCTGAAATCTACTAAATTTTATATACTATTTAGCTATTCTATTTTTATAATATAAAAAAATATTTAGAATAAAGATAGTACGTATAAATATAAGAGCTGTATAGTTATTAACTTAAAAAATACTAATACTAAAGCTGTTTAAAATATTTATTTTATTCTATACTAAAAAAATATATTTAAATTTATTTATTACTATTAATATATTACTGTAGTTAATACTACTAAAATATTTTACTAATAATTTATATAATATAAGTATCAAAATTATTTTACTATTTTAAGTTATTAAGGCTAAGAAATTTTTAATATTATAATTATAAACTATTTTAATAGTATTTTTTATATCTAATATAATATAAATTTATTTTTATAGAATCTAGTATATACTAAAATATATATTAATAATTCTATTGCTGTATTTAAAATATTTAATAGTATTATCAATAATAGGAAATAAAAAAAATAAAGTTAATTCTAATAGTTATCTGTATTATTTATATAAAGTTTTTAAATATATAAAATTAATTAAATTAAAAATTAAACTAAAAAAAATATTTTTTATATTTTTATTAAGAAAAGTATTTAGTCTATAAATTAATATTTTAGAACTTATTATATTTAAATTAAAATTTACTATACTATATACTTTATTATTTTTTTTATATACTAGCTGAGTTGAAGTACTATTTTAGCCTAGCTGATTATTTTTAGTATTAGATATATTAATATATATAAAAAGCTATATTTTTATAATAGTAGAAAATATTCTTATTAAAAGATAATTCTATTAAGAAATATTTTTAGAAAAATTATTTAGTCTATATACCAGTTAAGTCTACTAAAAATAAACTTAATACTTTTAATATATTATAATATAATTTTACTAATTTTTATATTTTTATTTACTTTAACTTTAATAAATAGTTGTATATTAATTTTAATAAATTAAAAAAGGACTATAATATTATAGTATACTATACTTTTAAGTATATTATTTTTAATAAGCTGATACTACTATTTTATATTAAAGTATAATCTGTTTTTTTTATAAGCCTATTTTTTTAATCTGCTAAAATTTACTATTAGCCTACAGAAATAAAAGTTATCCATTTTATATAAATAATTTATAAATTATATTATATAATTAAATCTATATCTAAGCTGCCTATTATTTTTATTAATTATATATTAACTGTAGGAATTTATATCTATAATACTATATTTTTATATATAATAGTTGCAGTTAAAAAGTTAAATCTATATTTTATTTATATTTTTTAATATATTTAGTAATTTATTTTATATATATATTATAGACCTGATATTACTAATATAGTAGCTGATACATTATTTAATCTTTTTAAAAAAAAAACCTATTACTGTATAATATTAATTTTAACAACTATATAGAAAATGTATTTAATACTAATACTAGTATATGTAATACTAAAATATTGAATTTTATTAAAATATTTACTATTTATACTAAATAATTATTTCTTATATTTTTATATATATCTAAAAAATTTAAAAACTGTATATACTAAGAATATATTTTTAATTTTTATATATTTAAAATTTTAAATATACTTTATAGTAATACTAAAGCTGCAAATGCAGCTGTTTTTTTATATTAAATATAATAGTTTTTTATATATATTAAAATATATTATATATAGTATTAATAATAATAAAGATATTATATATTTTATTAATACTATAATAACTAAAGACCTTTAACTGTATTTATTTTATAGTTTTATTTAAAATATTTTTTATATAGTATATAATAATTAATACTGCTAAGATCTAAAAAAGTATTTTAATATTTTAAAGAACTTAATATTTTATTATTATTAATATTTTTATATAAGTATATATATTACTGCTTTAATTATTATTTATACTAAATTTTTAAGTATAAGCTGTATAGTAACTTACAGTTTATTATTTTACTTTTTATACTATTCTATACTATTATACTTAATTTTATAACTAATTTTTTAGTATATAATTTTAAAAGCTATAATTAGTTACTTGTTTTGGTGGATAAATTTATAAAAAAAATAGAGTATATTTCTAGCAGAGTAGATTAGAAAGTATTTAAATAAAAAAATAATTTTTATATATTTATAAGTATACAACTGGGGTATATTTTATATTTGGATTTTTAATTAAAATTAATAATTTATTACTAGTATATTTTATAGTTTTTTTAAAGGCTTAAATTACTACTAGCTATTTAGTACTGTTTACTATTTTTAAATAAATAAAAATTTAAAGTATATAATTTAGTTTTTAAAAGTTATACTATAGTATACTACTACTAAAAGACTATTTTATATCTTATAATTACTAAATTTTATTATATTTTTTAATAGATTTGTCTATTTTTTAACTGGCTGTTTACTATATAAAGTTATATATAGTATAAAGTTAAACCAGCTGCTTAGTTTACTAAAGTTGCTTATTTTAATATACTAAAACTTTATATTTGTATAACTTAATATAGAAAATACTATTAAATATACTATAATTTATATAAATATAAAGTATAAGTTTAATATTAGATATAAATTTATATACTTTAATATAAATAATAAAGTATATTTAAGGTTGTATAAAAAATATAATATATCTATTACTAAAAATATTTTATATAAGCTGAAATATTAGTTTTCTAGTTTTTTTAATATTATTAAATATATTAGATACTATATATACTATCTTATATTACCGGATATATTTAAAATTTATTTAATTATATTAGTATTATAACTAAAATTTATTTTTTAAAATATTAATTTGTTTATGTAAGGGCCCAAACAACCCTTCCAACCTTTACGGATATCCGCGAAGGGAAATATATATAGATAATCTAAGGTGGTAGTTATATAACAGCTAAGCAAGCCGGCTGCAGCTGCCCCTAAGGGCAGCAGCTGCCTTGTAAATTAAATAAAACAATAATAATATTTTAAAAATAATATATTAGTACCCTTAGCTTTGTAAAAGCTATTTATTTATTATACTATTTTACTTTTTAATTTTTATAATCTTATTATTTAATATTCTGTACAATAGCCTAGGAAGTAATAGCTAAATATAATATATAAATTTAAACTAGAGGTAACTCCCCTAATCTAATTATAAAAACTTATATATTAACTGCAGGAAATAAATTATTTATACTAAAAAAAAAATATAAATTTTAATTTAAAACCTTTATAAATATTTATATTTACTTAAATAGATTGCTAAGCTGTAGAAACAGCTAGAAATCAGTACTATAAAAAAATATTTATATAAAAATTTAAAAAGTTCTAATTTTAGTACTGTAGAAACTAAAAAAACTAGTATATATATTAATCTACTTATAAATAAAAATTAATACAGTATCTATAACTATACTATCTACTATATATTTATTACTAAATAAAAGTTAACTATAAAAGTTAATAACTAAAATAAAAACTAAAAAATATATATTATAATAGTTTATTTAGATTATATTTTAAATAATCTATAAAAAGGCAAGGCAGCTGAATTTTACTATAAAAAAATAGGCTAGCCTTTATATATTTTTTAAAATATAGCTAAAGAATTCTGTAAATAGACAGTAAAAAGCCTAGTTAAAAATACTTAAAACTAAGTTTTATAAAAAAACCAGAGTTTACTTATTTATAAAAATAAAAAAAATAAAAACTAAATTAGATTATAAAGTATAGAATATTAATACTGTATAACTATATTTATTTTTTATATTTATTTTTTATAGTTTAAAAAAATCTGTAAATAGTAGATTTTTTTTATAATTAAATAAAATCTTATTATACTATTTATAAGATTATATCCAGTACTAAGTTAATAATATAAATAAGTAAAAAATAAAATACCCTATAAATAAACTTTAAAAAAAATTATAAATCTACTACTTTTATAAATAGGATTTAAAAACTAAAGATCTGAATTAATAGTTTTATAAAAAGGGTTTAAAAACTAAAGTAATTTTTTTTAATATTATAAGTATTTATAGAGGCCCCTGGATTAAAAGCTTACTATAATTATAGATAAATAAACTACTAAATAAAAAATTACTAATTAACTAAACTATTTATAAAGTAATTAGCAGGCAGAATTACAGTACCTGTTCTAAATTAAATTAAAATTATAATCTATTCTACTTTAAAACTAAAAAAATAGCTAATTTTTTATAAAAAAAAATATTTTATAAAAATAAAGATTATTATAGATAGTAAAGTAGAAATAAATCTAGTACTTATAATATTTACTAAATAAATAAAATAGCCAACTATTCTGGTAAAGATAATTATAAAAAAAATTAAAAAAAACTATAGTATTTATAGTATATTTAAAAAATATTTAAAAATACTGTAAGAACTAAACAGGTTTTACAATTATAATACTAGAAATAGATAAAATAATTTTAAAAATATTTTAAATAAAATAGTAGAAGTTTATTATAAAATTTAATAAGTATAAATTCTTGTTTTATAAATACTGTATATTAAAAATACTATAAATTACAGTAGAAAAAATTATACTAAAAAATCTTATAAAAATAAATTTTTATTTAGTAATAGTATAAAAAATTTATAAAATAATTAGTAACTAAAAAATACTAGTATAATACTATAAATATAAAATAGTATTTATAAAAAAAAACTGTAAGCTTATTTATATAAAAATTAAAAATAAATATAAAAATTAATTTCTGTAAAAGATTTTAGCTAAAGCTGGGGTAAATATATAAAATACTACCTATAAAAAAATCCTATAAAACTATTTATAAAAAATATTTATAAAAAAATAGATCTGATATTTTAAATAACTAGTAGATATACTAGTCCTATTTATAAATTAAAAAAATAAAAGTTTATAAATATATATAAACTATTATAAATTAAATAAATAAATAGTAAAAAATACTTATCTACTACTGTAGATTAATAAGTATATTAATTAATTTATAAAGGCTTTTTAGTTTATACAGCTAAACCTATATAAAACCTATTATAAAATTAAAATTATAAAAAAATATAAATAAAAAATAGTATTTTAAACAAAGTATAGACTATTTAAGTATTTAGTTATACTATTTAAACTAACTAATATATCTATAAAATTTTAAAGTTTTATAAATTTTTTATTTACAGAATATTTAAATAATTTTATAATTATTTATTTAGATAATATTATAGTATATTTATAAAATCTAAAAATATATAAAGTATAGATTTATAAGGTATTAAAAATACTATAAAATATAGAATTATATATAAAACTAAGTAAATACTGCTTTATATTAATAAAAATTAATTTTTTAAAATTTTTAATGAGCTGTAAAAATATTTATATAAAATTAAAATATATTATAACTATTTATAATTAGTCTAAACTGTAAAATATAAAAAATATACTAAAGTTTATAGGCTTTATAAATTAGTATAGATACTTTATTAAAGGGTACTTATAAATTACAGTACTAATTATAAATTTTATTAAAATATTTTATAAAAAAAAAACTAAATACAGTTTTGTAATACTAAAAGCCTATAAAAGCTTTTAAAAGCTAAAAAATATATTTATAAAAAATATAGTTATAGTATATTTTTAAAAAAAAAACTTTTATAAATTAAAATAAATATCTTAGCTTTTACAATTAGTAGGATACAATTATAAAAAAACTAAAAAAAAACTAATAAAAACTAGTAGTATTTTATTTATAAAAGATAATTTCTACAGAGTAGAACTATAGTATTTATAATTAAAAGTTCTTTATAATTATAAAATTATTTAAAAAGTAGTAATACTAGTTTAAAAATACAAAGTACCTGGTAAAAGTAGTTATAGACTATAAAAGTTTTAAATACTTTACAACTAATAAAAAATTATTATAAAAGTAGATTAGATAAATATAATATTTTATAGTATTTAAATTTTTTTTAATATATAGACTAGGTTTACAAAACCCGGCAGATATCCTATTATAATAATTTAACTATAAAAGAAATTATAAAAAAAACTATAAAAATCTTAAGAAAATAGTACTATAGTAATTAAATAATTTTTTAAATTTAAAAAAAAGTATAGCTATTTTTATAAGAGCTAAAATACTGTTAGTAAAAAATACTACAGCAGATTTAAACTCGCTAAAATTCTATATAAAAATAATAAAAGTAACTGTAAAAAAATATATATACTATAAAAATTTATTTACTAATTTTATATAAAAGCTACCCCAGCTGCTGTAAAAAAATAATTTTATAAAAAGAATATTATAAATAAAATAGAAAAAAAACTATAAAGATAGTTTATTTTATAAAAAAAAATACTTGTAGAAAAAAATAATCTATAATAAAATATTAATTAAAAACTACTTTACTTTATAGGAAAGTTATATATTTTGGATAACTACCAGCTAAAATTAAAAATTTTTATAAAACTATATAATAATTCTATTATAGAATATTTTAAAAAAGTAAAAATCTAAAAGTTAATTTTATAAAGATTTTAGTAGCTGGGACTAGCTAAATTTATATAAAACTACTACTATATATATAAAGTATATTAAAATAAATAAATAATTTATAAAAAATAGTAAAAACTATTAAAACTACTATTATTTACTATAAAATCTTAGAAAAAATAGTTATAAATTTTATTACAGATCTACTTATAAGTATTTATAAAAGTAAAAATTTATAAAAGATTTATAATAGTATTATAATTATAGTAGACTAGTTTAGTAAAATAGTTTACTTTATTTTAATTTATAAAATACTATTAAAAAAAGGGCTTATAATAACTTTTTTTAAAAAAAAATCTTTTAGCTGTATAAAATATTTAGAAAAGTAATTATAAATTATAAACTAGTTTTTATAAAAAAATTTTAGTTAAACTTTATTTATACTTTTATAATTAAATAAGGCTTAAGTACAGCCTACTATTTATAAACAGATAATTAAATAAAAGAATAAATAATATATTAAAATAGTATCTGTAAAACTATATTAATTTTAAATAAAATAATTAAATAAAAATACTACTACTTTTAAAATTTATTTATAATAATTTTTTATAAGTATTAACTAAGTATTTTTTATTTTTTATAATAACTGTATAATATCTGCAGATAATAGTATTTAACTTATAAATACTAAATAATTCTATAAAAAAACTGGAGTAATATTTTTAAAAAATTAAAAAAGTAAAAAAAAAATAGCTGTAAACCTTAAGTAGACTTATAAATACTAAAAAAACTTTTATAATAAAAGTTGTAAAACTACTATTTTTATAATAAACTAAAAAGTTTAGCTTTTTATAAAAAATTTACTATAAAAAAAATTAAATAAAAAACTAGACCAGTACTATTACAGATTATTTTATATAATTAAAAAAATAAATAAATAGATTTATAAACTAGAATTATTTATAAATTTTTAGATTTATAATATTTTTTATATATCTTTACTCTATAAATACTATATAATAAAGAAGGTAGACTTATAAAGGTATTTTTTATAAAAAAATAAAAATCTAGATAACTGTAAATACTATTTTAAAGTATTACTAGATTTATAATACTGTAAAAAAATAATAGAAATTCTAGTAAAGTAAAAAAAATACTATAATAAAAAAAAAACTTAGAAATCTGCTGTAAATTTATATTATTTATAGATTTATAAAAAATTTGTTTTACAGAGGTATAAAAAACTTAATTAAATAATTAAAAAAAAACTAAATTAAATATAAACTATAAATTATTTATAATTATATATTTTATACAACTAATATAAGCTATAGTACTTATTTATAGTAGTTAAAAATTAAAATATATAAAAATATACTACTATTTTATAAAAAAACAGTATTTATTATTTATATATAAATAGTTATTATACTTTTAGCTAATTTTTTTACTAATATAATTATAAAAAAAATTTTTAAAAAAAAAATTATAATAGTATTTATATATCTAGTTAAACAGCAGCTGCCGGCTAGTTTAAATTATAAAAATATTTTTATAAAGCTGTATTTAAACAGCCAGCTGTTTAAAGTTTAACTATTTAATATATAGTATAGATTATATAATAAATTTACAGATCTAGGCCTGTTTATAATCTAATAAAAACTATAAATTTATTTAAAAAAAAAGCTGAGTATTAAAGTAGATATTATTTTTAAATAATCTAAAAACTAGGCTGCAGAAGATAATTTAATAAAAAGTAAAGTACTTTACTTTTTATTATTAGTTTATTTATAAAAAGCCGGCTAATTCTAGTTAGTTCTAAATATATTTATAAAAAATAAAAAAGATTTTAGAAGTATAAAAGTAGAAACTATAAAAGCTATTATAATATTTATTATTATAAGCTAAAAAACTTTATTTTTTTCTATATAAATAATAGTATATAAAAAAAATAGTAGTAGCAGTAGTAGAATTTATAGTAAAGCTAAAAACTAAAATAAAAGTTAAAGTAATAGTAGTAGTAGATATAATAAAAGTAAATATATTTATAGTAGTAGCAGCAGCAGATTTAATAGTAGTAGTAGTAGTAATAAAAATACTTTTTTTTATAATAAAAAAAATAATAAAGTATACTATAAATAATTAACTAAATCTAAATCTGCTTTATAGATAATTTATATAGAAAAAGACAGAGTAGGGTAGGCTAACAGGGCCTATAAATATAAAGTTTAAATAGTATACTATAAAAAAAATTAGTTAATTTTTTATAAAAAAGAAAAAATAGAGCCAAGTTCTTATAAAAAAAAATTAATAAAATATTTTAAATACTACTATAAAAAAAAATTAGCTAAATATTAACTTATAAAAATATCTAAAAAAAATACTATATAAAAAAATTTACTAAAAAAAAAAGAAAAAAAAAAGTTGCAGAAAAAAAAAACCAGAGGCCTAAAAAAAAAGTTTTTTTATATAAAAAAAATTTTACTTTTATAAAATTAGCTCTACTAGCTTTAACTGTAAAGTATTTTAAACAGCTAAAATAAATAAATTAAAAAAATATTAATATTATTTACTAAAAAAGAATTTTTTTAATTATAGGGGAGGCTATTTATAGATTATTATAAAAAAATTAGCTAATAAATAGTAGCTATATACCAGCAGAAAAGCCTTATAAAAATAGTAGTAAAGACAGTATAGTATATTTTTTATAAAAGTATAAAATAGTAAACTATCTTTTCTACTATAGTTTTTTATAAAAATATTTATAAAGTAGAGGTTTTAATAGTACTACTGTAAAAAATAATATTTTTCTGTAAAAAAAAAGCAGTTATAAAAATTTAAATAGCTTTTCCAACCTTTACAGATATTTATAAAAAAAATATATATAAATAATTTAAAATAGTAGTTATATAATAGCTAAGTAAACCGGCCGCAGCCGCCCCTAAAAGCAGCAGCTGCCTTATAAATTAGGCAAGGCAGCAACAATACTTTAAAGTAATATACTAGCACCCTTGGCTTTGCAAAAGCTATTTATTTATTACACTATTTCACCTTTTAGCCCTTATAGTTTAGCTGTTAACTATCTAAGCCGCCTGTAGTTAATAAAGCTAAAAACCAGTAGAAAATTAAATATATTTTTAATAAAGATATATATTACTATAGATAAGGTTTTATATATATAAAGTATTTAGTTTATTAGCTTAAATATAGCCTAAAGTATAATAGATAATTATATAAATATAATTTTAATTTGCCTAATTTTATTTATATATTTAAAAATAGGGTTAACTAATTTGCTATATTAACTTTTTATAATATTATTTTTATCTACTTTTTATATTAGTTCTTTACTGCAAAACTATCTATTTTATATTTTTATTTTTATTTATTTCTGTACATTTATCTGTTTTTTATATCCTATACTTTATATCTTCTGTATTTATTTTTTAATATAGTTAATTATTATTTTTATATATTTTATCTTTATATATATAGTATATTAAGGGTAATATATCTTTTTAGTAAGGGCAACTGTAACTACTGTTTTTTTATATTACTGTATTAAAGTATTTATACTTTTTTATATTACTATTTATATTACTGGTTTATATAGTTTGCTGTAGATAATTATTTTAAGTATACAGCTTTTCCAGCCCTTCTAAAAATAAATAACTTCTCTACATCTCGTCTTTGTATATCGCGTATATCACAATAATATATTTTTTTATTTATACTTTTTTTAGTAGTATTATAAATATTATATTAGATAATAAAAACTAGATATACTAATAGGGTATATAATATTATATATTTTAATTTATTTTACTTTTACAGCTTATTAAATATATTATTAATAATACAGCAGTTATTTAGACTTATTTAATATATATAAGTTTTAAAAGCTTATTATTTCCAGCCATTCTTTATAAATATTTTTATCTATTAGAATTTAAAAATTTTTATTATACTAATATTAAAGCTGTTGGTATTCGCCCAAATATTATATTTTTAAACAACATTTTATAGCTAACAGTATTAGAAGATGTACTTTATTATATAAAGTCATACTACTATTTATTATAAAAGTATTAGTATTAATTTAAGACCTATTACCAGCTGCTATAGTATAGGTATTATTACTTACTATAGTATAGGCACTAGCAAAATTATAACTTACCTATTAACAGTATTAAATACTAATTTTAAATAGTTTAATTTTACCAGTACCAGGCTCGGCAGCAGAAACCACAGTAAAATTTAAATAAATACTTAGAAAATATATAAAAGTATAGCTATTAATTATTATAATTCCCAAATAGATATAGTACTGAATATACTGTATCTTACTGTAAAAATTATAGGCTTTTAATAAAAAAAATATTATTATTAACTAGGTATATAAAAAGTTAAATATTGCCGACTTGCAAAGTAGTTGGGTTAAAAAAATAATTACCTTTAAATAGTAAAATTAATTTAACAGGTATATATACTTTTAAGTAAATAAATATATTAATCTGCTAACTAGTATATACAGATTATAAAATAAAGTTCTAAAAAATATTAGTAGATTTAGTAGTAAATATAAAATTATTATAAACTTTAATAATACTAATATTAGTTTTAAAGTTAAAACTATACTTTATATATACAAAACCTTATTGCTAATAAGTTAACCGGTATTAAGCTTTGGCAGAACCTGGATATAAATAGTAATTCTAGTATATAAAAATTTATTAACAGCAGACGTAGAAATAAAAAAATTAATATAAAATTCTATATATAATATAGATTTATAATAAAAGCCAATATCTTTAACACCAAAAGTTTTGAAAGTATAGATATTAATATTAAAAATACTGTAAGTAAATTATTTATTAATTAGAAATCTGCAGTAATCGGAGTTAATAATTACTTTAGTTAATACTTTAGTTAATACTTTAGTTAATACTTTAGTTAATACTTTAGTTGTATTTAAACTAATCTTTATTATAACTAGCTTTAACTTTTTAAAAGTATTAATATAGTTTAGATTATATACTTACTCAGCAGTAAAACAATTAAAAATAATAATATTTAAAATAATAATATTTAAAATAATAATATTTAAAATAATAATATTTATATTTAAAATTATTTTATATAATATAATAGGGGTAGATATAAAGTATATAACAGATACAGCAGTAGATATAAAGTAGAAAAAATAAATATACAGCTTCTTATTAAAAATAAAAACTATAAAATAGTTATTATATATAATAAAATATTAAATAAGACCCTGCTTAAGTTTAACAAAGTATATACTATTATTAGTATTAGTTTTAGATTTCTATACTTTATAAATATTATAGTTAATATCAGTTTCTAAACTATAATAATAGGTATTGTTGTAGCTATAAAATATAAAATAGTTATACTTATATATATTATATTATACAGTATAGATCTAATTAGTATTATTATTTTTATAGATATTATTCTATATATTATAGGCTTAACTGGTATTATAGCTAATAATATAAATATAATTTTTATAAAAACAATTCTATAGCTGTTAATTTTAAATATTTTTAGTAGAATCTGTTTAGTAATAAAGTATCTATACAGATTATTACAGTTGCTGTAAGAACTAACAAGCTTACTATTTATAAAATATAAATAGTACTTAGTCTTAACTATAAAATATAAAAGATATACAGTTTTAAAAAAAATATACTAATTATTATAAACTAGTTATTTAGTAAGCCTACTATAAAATTAGTATTATAGTTTATTATATTAAAAGTAATTTCTACTATAATAGAAATTCTAACTACTAAACTAACAGTACAACTATTAATTATCTTTATCTTTTTTTATATTTTTAGTTTTTTTTTTTCTTTTTATATTTTTCATATTTTATTTTATACTTGGCAACCTTATTCTTCCATTAAAAAATCTATTCCTTAAGTAAGTAGAGAAAAAAGGATAAACCAGTATTCTTATAAGATTAAAAAATACTATTATACAAATCAGGATTAAAATAATTTTATATTATAAAGGAATACTTAAAAATATTTATAATACAGGCTGCCCTGGCCTAGACTAGAACCTCTTAGGCAAATTTCTTAATTAATTATTTTGTATAAATATTATTATAGCTATATAATAATATATTAAGCTTTTAGTATATTTTAAAATAATCTCGTTTAAAATATTTATACAGTTCAGTAAACCAACTATTTTTAAAATTATACTTATAGATTATATATTTTTTTCTATAACTTCGGTACAGTACTACTAAAGCATAGTATTAATAAAATAAGTTTAGATATTAGCTTTTACTATTACTTTGTTCTTATAGTCGACAATATCGCGGATGTGCTTAATAAAAAGATAAATATTTTTATAATAGATTTTGGACTTTTTATTAGAATATTTAGTAGTACCGGCAACAGTTATATAGTTAAAACAGTTAGGCTAGAAATAACTAATCTTATCTATTTTCTACTAATAATTATTACTATATAAAATATTAAAAAATAATCTATAACTATTTTATTTATTATATTAGTTATAATTATCTATAGACTATTATAAGCTGCCGCCATCTAATCTATAGTTATTTAGATTAGGATTTTATTTTTAATAGTTACAGCAAAGGCCCTCTATAAAATAGTCTTCTGCTTTTTAAACAGTATAATTATATTTTTAAGTAAAATATTAATTTTTAATATAGTAGTAGTTTTAATTTTTTTTAGCAGTACTTATTACCCTAATAATATTTATTTTTGCAATAACAGTCTTTATTATATATATTATTCTAATATATATAAGTTTTATTTTAGTGTTGTTTAACTGTTTTAAACCAAGTATCTATATTAATAAACTATATTTATATTTTCTAAATTATATTCTAAATACCTTTTATACTGTTTTAGATTACTTTTATACTTTAAAAAAGCTTAGTTTAATTAGGTTAAGAACTTAGACTTTTAAATATATTTTCAATAAAATACTTATTTTTTCTATATTTAAGGGTCCTGGAGTAACAAAGTTATTATTACCACCTTTTATATACTTTAATATATTTATTATAAAATTAAGCTCTCTTTACAACAGAATTTATTATATAGTAAAAACTAGAATAATATTAGTTAAAAACTTTAGAAGTTAAGGCAATACAAAGCTACTTAAAATAGCAGATTTAGTAGAAAATAGTACAGTATTAACAGTATTAATAGCTAAAATATTAGATAATAAAAATAATACTAATAGTACTCTAAATCTAAAGATAATATATTTTAAAGACTTTGTAGACTGCAGTTTTAAATTAACAATACTATTATATATTTTAAGCCAGTTAATGTAAGTAGAAAGTTAAAAAAAATAAAAGTTTAAAAAATTTAATAATAGTTTTATAAATCTCTAGCCTATGCAGATCCCAGTTGACAGAATATAATACTAAGATATTTAAAAATAGTTACAGAGTATATTTAAAAATAAATTTAACTTAATAAAATATATTAGTATTAAAATTACTTATAAAAAAAGTAAATAAATATAGATAAAAATAATAAATATAGGAAGCAAGCTCTGTAGAATATTTTTATATAGTCAATCTTTTGAAATTAAATAATATTTTGAATAGATATAATAGTAATAGATTTATATACCAACTCCGGCAGTAACTGCTATAATAATAATATTAATAATACAGTAGAAACTGCAGGATTGTAAAAAGCAGTAGAATTAGTACTATTAAAAAAACTATTAAAATTTATTACTTATAATAGTAAAAATACTATAAAAAGAAAAATAGGGTTAGATGTAATATCTATCTGTATACTGGTTATAAATATACTTTCTAGGGTACAGTATTAATATTATAAAAATTAAAATAAGTAAAAAATAATATAAAAAATATAAATAAAAGGCTATAAGTCAACAAGTATAAATAGTAAAAAATTAATATATTTAAAAAGTAGTAGTTTATAGTATAGTAGTAAAATTAAAACAGAGGTCAGCAAAATAGTATAGTTTAATACAGTTTAAAGTAAATAAAGCAATACAGTTTAAAAATAATAATAAAATATATATTAATAGGCTTAAAAAGAATTAAATTAAAATAATTAGATTAAAATACTCTGTCGGCTTTAGGGAGCAGACTTCTGGTCTGTTAAAAATATACTACTATTATAACAGTTTAACCAGTTAATTTAATAAATAATAAAATAGTTAATTTTTCCTCTGTCCTAACTAGGCTATCTGGGCTATATATAGTGTAAGTAAGGGCGGTGTGCCAGGCGGTGGTGGTTACTGCTGTTCCCGCTTCTGCGGTGTGACATAGACTATATTAATGATATTTATATACTTATTTAAAAAATATTATTTATAAAAACTATACTTATTTATAGATACTGTACTGGTATACTAAGATCTGGCAGTATTAATATTATTAAATATTTTAAAAATATTTAGTATAAAGTTTTATATTATATAGCCGGGGCTTTCTATACTACTGTATAAGCTATTTTAAAAATATATTTTAATATTCTACTACTATAGATTTTTATTAAATATATTACTAAAAATATATATTTTTAAATAATAGTTCTTTTCTTTTACTATAAGACTTTACTTTTAATAATTATATTCTAAAGAATACTGCCCCGGCGGTTGAAGAATTAATCTAGCTATATTACTACTAAACTATTTAAAATATTACTTTATTAAAAATTTTAGACTTGATATAAATATATTACTACTTATTAAAACTATTAAACTGGTACTAATTTTCCTATAGTAGATACTTTTAAATATTAATATAGCTAACTTTAGAAAAAGATTTTTTATTAATATATTTTGCTATTTTTTATTACATTTTTTATATATACTAACAGCAGCGGCTACTCTGATAGTATTAGTATTATGATAGTAATTAAAATAAAAACTAAATATAGCCAGTTAGTTATAAAAATATTTATATAATGTATTCTACTAAACTAACTAGTATTAAACTAGCCCTAATGTTTACTAAAAAAAGCCTAAAGTATTTGTTTATAAAAGTACTATTTTCTAAATAGTATAAACTGCAGATATTCTAAGGCCTTAGTTAATAATAACTTTTATTAATGATTAAGCAGCTATATAGGCCTATATTAAGCCCTAATACTAATTCAAATAAATATTTATTAAAAAAATAATTAATCAGCTAAACTGTATATATATATTTAGTTAGTAGATATACCTCTAATAGTTTTTAAACTATAAAAAGATATTAAATAATAAATTTATTAATAAGTATATTAAGGCTGCCGCCTTTAAAGCTGTAGACTAACTAGTTTTTATTTATACTAATTTTTATAGTATAGTAATATCTACAGATTTTAGCTAACTAGTAATAAAAAAACTAACTAGAGTAGTAATTTATATAACTACTATATTTATTATATTTTTACTTTATATATAGGCCTATATTAGATATAATTATTCATACTGGTATAAATATTTCCTAGTCAAATTACTTTAAATATATATTTAAATATTATTACAGCTCTTAAAGTAATTATATATTTTTATAAGTAGGGGCTTTAATTAATTAAATATATTTTTATTAAATATTTATAATATAATCGTTTCTAATAAAGTATTCTCTAGGTTAAAAAACTTTACTAAGTTTTAGTATTTTTTTAAAAAAATAGAAAAGTAAACAATCTACTTTATACTATATATAAAACTTTTAGGCTAGTTTTTAAATCTAATTAATATTATTTTTAATATTATATTTATTAAAATATAATTATTATTATTTATAGGCTAACTGCCAACTGCTAGTTACTTTACTGGCTATTTATATATTTTTAAAATGCTATTAATTAGTTTTTTTAATAGTAAACTTTTATTCATTATATTAAGGCTGTAAAAGCTGAAAGACTTTAAACTATTTATTAGAAATATTAAGCATAAATCTAAATACAAAACTATATAGCAACTAGCAAATACAGCAGCTGCTGACAAAAAATAATATATTATAAAATAAATATAAAAATAAAATATATCTGGCGGCTACTAATACTACTAGTTTACTATATAAAAAATTAATATAATGATTTATATAAAAATTAAAAGTATAAAAAAATAAATTAACTAGCCGGGCCAACTAACCGGGCCAACTGATTAACTATTTTAATTTCTATATGACTTAATACCCCGGCGGCTTATTCAGCTGCTGGACTGGGACCTGCCGCTACTCAGATATTAGGGCTGATATATATATATATATATATAAATTAATTAAATTAATTAAATTAATAAATTAAATATAAAATAATTTTTAGTAAATATATTATAAAAACTATAAATAGAAAAATTAAAATTTATATTAATATTAATAATATATAAGCCTTATACTTTTGTTTTGCTTAGGCTGCTATATAGGCCGTTATATATAATCCTAGTTGAAAAGATATATATATATTTTATAAATTATTATAGTAGAAGTAACCGGCTGTGTACTAATTAGTTAACTAATGTAGATAAATACCAGCTGTAGATATTTTATAAATACTAAAATATTTACTATTTAATATTCTTTATATTATAGGCTGTTAAAGCTTTTAAATTAAGTTACTTTATTATAATATATATGAATACTAGTCATTATATATTAAATTAATATTATACAGCTGTTTGGTGCTGTGTAGTTATATAAATAGTAAGTAGTTAGATACTACTATTATATAATATAATATATATTTTTACTATAGTTTCAAACTAATCTTAACTACAGTACTAAAAGAATAATATATAGCTAATAGTTTAAATATATAGATATATATAAATATAGCTTACAGCTGCAGCTGCCTTTATAAATCTATATTTTTTATAATTAGTACTATTTTTTTAGTAATATTAATACTACTGCTGCTGCTGTATATACTACCAAAAATAATAAGTTAAATTTAGTATAATTATATTAAAATAAACAGCTTATATAGTTTATAGTAGCTTTTAATATTTTTTAATTTTTTTATTATACAGCTCTAGGCCTCGGCCGCCAACTAAAATAATAAAGTAGGGGGGCTTTAGACTAGTAGCTAAATTTATTACTAAATATTATACAGTTTATAAGCCTATAATCTATTAGAATAAATAAAATATTTAGTCTACTTTTAATTATCTTTTAAACTAAAAGTTTATTTAGATTTAGGCTGCTAAAATAGTACTAATAAATACTAAAAATAACTAGATATTCTACTTTTACTATTTAATAAACTATAGACTATAAATAAGTTATATTATTTTATTTAGCTTTTTAAATAGTTTATATATAAACTGCTATTTTAATTCTTTTTGAATCTTATTATTCTTTCTTCTGTAAATTAAAAAACTACACTATTAAATAATTTTATAGCTAATAAAGGCTGTAGCCTCTGCCTCTGCTGCTAATAAAAATAATATTAATAATAAGAATAATGATAAACATCATAATAAAATATCTATATAGTTTTTAAACTAAAGAATATACTAAATATTAGTTAGAGTAAGTTTTAATTTAACTAGTATATATATTTTTAAATATAAAAAAATTAATAACTTACTTAACTGTATAAACAGGGGTTTTAATTTAGTTAAAATAAATATATATTTTAATTAAAAAGACGAAATTATTATAAAGCAGATTATTATAGTTTATTTTTAAAAGTTTAAAATAATATTTTTATATCTAATTATATTAGTACTAATTAAAATCCCGGGATATAAGTTCTTAACAAGATAAGATTTAATAGTAAAAAATATATATTAGTAATAAAAGATACTATTTTAAAACTTAAAAATATAAATTTTAAAAATAGTATATTTAAATCAGTTGTAGTAGAAAATAATACCTTTAATATACAGCAGTATTAAAATTTTATATATTTTAATTGTAGCAGCTTGATATGAGTAATATTATGTGTATAACTAGCTATATACTGTGTTGGCGGTAGAAGTAGTAAGGTCTAAGATTATATAACCCTGGATATCTCTTACACCCCTATAAATAAGAATATTATATACTAAATTATTTATAAAAAAATATAACGCTGCTCACATTTCTAAAACAGAAATTAAAAGATATATAAATAAAAAAATATTAGATTATATAATCTACTATACTAAGCTGTTTAATAAAGTAAGTATATACTATATATTTAAATAGTTTTATAAAACTATCAGCTGTTTACTTTATTATTTTAATATAAATAAATTTAATATTCTTAGTATATAGTTTATACTAAATCAAGTACTATTTAATTAATATATATTTAGTTTTTATATAGAATTTAGAATTTTTAGCCAGAGTAATAGTAGATTAGTTATTAGTATAAATTACAGTAGGCTTAGTTATTAATACTAGTATAGTCTTAAAATATTAAATATTTAATTTAGTAAAAAAAAGTTAAAGCTAAAGAAGTTTTTAAATTATAATAGTTTAAGTAGTATATTTACTTTTAGTAGAAAATAGTATAATAGCAGTCTGCCTTTTTAAATTTTAAAAAATAGGCCTGTCTACAAGCTTAAAAATATATCTAAAAATTAAAATAATATTATAGATATAAAAGCCGGCCTAGTTGGTATTATAATATCTAATAAAACTAAGGCCTTTATATTAATAAAAAAATAATAGTTTAAAAAAACAGTAAAATAATACCAGGTAAGATTTATAGCTTAAATATAAAACTTATTAAAATTTACTATAAAAAATAATAATTTATTAGTTGTATATATAATATTAGAATATATATTAAATAAAATCTAAATTAGTATACTATTATATTTTTAATATAACTTAATATTATTTAGCTGTGCTGTTTTTATATAGTTAAGTAAAAAGTTTTTACAGTTAAATAGTATAAAAAAGTTTTTATATATAAATAGGCTAAAAAACTTTAAATAAATTTTAATATATAATTTTTATAACAAATAAATATCTTTATTTGTTCATATAATATTAATTCTAAGAAAATATATATAAAGGCTGTTGTTGGTAAATTTAATAAGATTATTTAATAAATTTTTAAAAATATTAATCTGTTGCCGCCTCCTCATCTTTCTGTCTTTTTACCTTCTTGTTGTTCCTTTCTTCTGTATTTCTTATTTTCTTATCTCAACTTAATGTGTAGCCAGCATCTTATTTTATAATTAATCTACTAATAAATATTAAGATCTTAAGGTCTTTATATTTTTATATATAGCTATATAGCTACAAGTTGATAGTATATCCGGTATAATCTTAGGTTCTTCTAGATATATTTTTTTAAAATATTAAAAATTACTTTTTTAAATACTAATTTTTTTTTCTCCTATACAGAGTTTATATCTTAGCTAATATAAAAACTAGAATTTTAACTGTTTATATTATACTATACCCCTGCATTTCTATTTTATAATATTATTATCTCCTTATATAAAAAAACAGAAATATAAAAAAATATATTAAACTTGGATATTAAATTATAATATTTTATAATATATTAAGTAGTTGTTATATCCAACAGCTAGATAAAGATATAATATACTATATAATCTATATTATTTACATATTAAAACTACTAAAATTAGCAGCTATTTTTTTTATTCTTTAGATTAAAATATTAACTGTCCGGTACTTAACAAGACGATTTAGAAATTTAAATGTTTTATAAATTTTTTTTATAGAAGTAGTATATATATTTTAGCTAGTTAAACAGCCAGTTTTTAGTATTAATCCAAATCAATTTTTTAATTATATAAGATTATAATCTACCAGTACTGTATTATTAGAACTTCTAAAAACTATAACTATAGACTTTTTATTAAAACTTTAAATACTAAAAGACTTAATACTCTTTTTCTTTATAAATTCTTTATAAAAGGACTTTAATAAAATATTAAAACATCCAGTATAGACTTCCAGACAGCTAATTTTAAAAGTATTTAGTTTTAATAAAATACTAAAATACCTAGTATAGACTTTTAAATAGCTAATTCCAAAAGTACTTATACTATTTATATAAATACTTTATATCTCTACTAAACTTAAGCTACTATACTTTTACAAAGTTTTTTTTTATTTAATTATCTGCAGCTATTATATCTTTTAGCTTTACTATATTTTTTTTCTATAAAAAGTTATACTATTTTTTTTCTTATTGTACCTATCTTGTATATATTTAGACAGTAATAAAAAAAATATTAATTAAAAAAAAAAATTTTTTTCTTTATTTTTTACTAAATTTTTTTATTTACTTTTTTTCTTTTATATTTTTATTACTTAATTTATTTGTATTTTTTAACCTAACTTTAATACTGTCTTCTGCAAAAACAGAATTCTAAAATACTAAAATATAGAAAAACAGCTTAGTAGAAAATAAGCTAGATAATATAGCTTAATTACAGTTTACTAATATTATAGCAGATTTAAAATATATAAACTAGTACCTTTATAATTTTAAATAAAAATATAACTAATATAATTAGAAAAAATATATAAAATATAAATATAAAAAATAGGAATAATAATATAGTAAAAATAAAAAAATAAAAAAAAAACAGCCAGTATAATATATATAAGCTTTAAAGTCTAATAATATTAGTATTTTTATTTCTAATATAAAAACAGATCAGTATTTTAAAAAGTAAAAATATATTATATATTTTAAAAATATTAATCTTTTTATTAACTGTATTAAAGATATGGTTTATATATATTAAAAACCTGTAGTATAAGTAAATATTACCAGTTATTTTTAAAATATAGTTTTTAACTAGTATTTTATACTTAGTAAATATAAAAAAGACATATATATATATATATTATTAAAAAATAAAATATTTAAAAATCTTTATATTAAATTTAAACTTAATACTATTTAAGTACTTACTTATTTATAAGCTACTATAAATTATAGATAGATATATATTAAGGTAAATCTATTTAAATATTTATTCAAAATTTTATATATAATTATAAGATTTTTTATATTAATAATATCTATAACTAGTTAATATTAATATAAATATATTTTTATTCTAATCTTGCTGCTGGTATTAATCTATTTATATAAACTACTACTATAGTTAAGTTATTTAGCCGCCTAGACAGCAAGATGTTTTTATAGTAAAGATAATTAAATAATAAGTAGAATACCTGGTAAAAATATTAATACAGGGGCAATAATTGCTATAATAACAGCTATTAAAAAAATAATTCTTTTAAAAATATTTTAATAATATATATTAGAATTACTTTAATAATATCTACTAAAAAAGCCAGTATAGAAATAACTATAATAACTATAGTAATTATTTTTTTAGGGGCTTATACACATCCTGGCGCGGTTGCAACCAGTATAATAATAATTTTAATTTTAAAAAGTCTTAGCTTATTAATTTAAATATAAATACTAACAACTAGAATAATAATAGATATTTTTTTTAGAATAAATAAAATATATAAAAATAGAATAATCTATAGATACAGTTACAGCAGCAGCCCCTATATTCTAAACAGCTGCTTTTAGTAGACTATTTTTAAAATAAAAAAAAAATTAGAAATACTAGTATATATAATATTAGAAATATAAAGTAATTAACTATATAAATAGACTATAATAAATATACTAAATATTTATTTATAATAATGGTTAAGCTTAGCTATATACTACCTTAACCAACTCTACTATATCTCATAAATTTAATAATATATACTATAATTATAATAAAAAATATAATACTTATAAAAATTAGAATATCTACTATAGTATTTATTATAATAATAAGTATATAAAT
This sequence comes from Aspergillus japonicus CBS 114.51, assembly GCF_003184785.1. NCBI lineage: Eukaryota > Fungi > Ascomycota > Eurotiomycetes > Eurotiales > Aspergillaceae > Aspergillus > Aspergillus japonicus. Next base: position 327,301 of record NW_020291648.1, on the reverse strand, counting down.
TAGTTTTATAATTATAAAAATTAAAATAATTATACATATTTTGCCTTTTTTTTTATAATAATAAATCTAATAAATTTATAGTAACTTGTAACTGCTGTTATACTATTTTTATATTTTATAATAAACTGTATTAATATATTTTATATATAGCAGTAAAAAATATGGAGATAAAAAACCTTTTTAAAATACTAGTTCTATATTAATATAATATATAAAAAAAATCCAGTATTTAAAGTACTAAAGATTCTAATAATAAATATACTATAATAGGCTGTAGATTTTAGAACAGAACTATAATAAAGCCTTTACTTTATAATAAAGTATATAAAAATATAAAATCCCAGTCTACTGTAGATAAAATCTGCTTAAACCTATAATTTAATATATAAAAATAATAAAAGAATTTTATATAAAAATAATAATATAATTAAAAAAGGCCCTTTACTAATATTTCTAAATATTATACTATTTATAAAAAAATATTATACTAAAATATATTAAGTTCTTTAATAATATATTTATTTTTATTAGAGATAAAAAAATATTAATATTAATATACTCTGTATATAGTAAGCTGCCACTATAATAATAGATTTTAATAAAAAGACTAATTTTTAAATAATATATTTAAATATAGGGTACAGCTTAACCCTTATTAGTAGAATTTTTATTTTAAATATTAAAAATATTAGGTTTTACTTTATTAGTAGAGATATTTATATTGCAGATATTAGCTTTAAGTATACTATAAATAAGTATATTACTTTTTAAATATACTTTTTAAAAATAATAGCAGAGTAAAAAAATATTAGTCTTTTAATTAAATTATTTAATATTAAGTACTAATATAGCTGTATTACTATAAAAGTATTTATAGTATATATTTCTAAATTTAAAGCAGATATACTTATTAGTACAGATATTATTAAATATAAAAATATTCTACTAGATTACTATTACTTTAAAATATATCTAAAAAAGTATAGAAATATACCTATTAATATAAAAGTCTAAGTTAAGAAATAAATTAATATATTTATTTATTTAGTAAAATATATTATTATAACTGTATATAGTATAGTATATATACTTATCTATATAAAAATAAATTTATTTAAAAATATAAATTATAAATTTAAATCTTTATTATAAAAGGACCTTATATTTTATATATACTTAGTTAATAAAATTTTTTTTTTATTTAAGCTATAAACTAAACTTTATATAATATTATAGTAGCTAGATATACTAGACTTGGTACAGTAACAGATAATAAATATACTATTATATACTAAATAAAAGACTATATAGCAGAACTGGCTTACTACCTGGATAAATATAATTTAAAACAGCTGCTATATTATATAAAAAATTTAAAATATACTAATTTAATTAGTTTTAACAGATGTTAGCAGTATTATTTTATATATAGTCTACTAAGAAACATATACTACAGATATATTAAAAAGTAATTAGTATATACTACTAATTTTAAAAATATTTTATATAATAATTTAATTAAAAAAAAACCAACCCCCCTTATATAAAAGAAAATAAAATAAAAATATTAAAATAAAAAGTATAAAAATAGTAATAATAAAAATAAAAAGATTATAGACTATCTGAACAGAAATAGAAGACTAAAGCTAGTTAAAAACTATAAGCTTTTATATTTAGTTTTAAAAAATACTACTATACTGCCTACAGGCTAAATTATTTATAGTAAAAATTCTAAAACTAATTACTATTTTATAAATATAATTAATAAATATAATATATAAGTTAAGCCGGATAGATCTAATATTAAAATTATAAATATATTTAAAAACTAATAGTTAAAAATATTTATAAAAAAATACTACTAAACTGTCTAAACTATATATATACTGTATTAGTAAACAGAATTAGACTGTTATTAATAAAATATTTAATTTTTTATATATTTAAAAAAAATATTTTTTACTAAGGGCTATATTTTTACTGTATATTTAATTTTTATAGTTTAAAAAACAGTAATTAATTCTATTACTAGTATTAAAACAGCTAAGAAATATACAGTAGTTAATTTATAAAAAGTTAATAAAAAAATTATACTAGACTTTTATCTGGTTCTACTGTAGAACAGTATTATCTAATTAATAGCCGGCTGTATTTATATTATAATAGTTAATATTTATAAATATTTTTATTAATAGCTTATTAAATATATATACTGTAATTATTTTACTGTTATTATATATTAAAAATAAAAAGTATTTTATATTATAATTATAGGGTTTATTAATTTAGTACTATATATTTAAAAATAGATAGATTTAAAATTTAAAAACTTTTATATCTTTTATAAAGTATATATTAATAATTTTATTATTATATTAACTGGTTTTAACCAGTATATTGATTATTTATAATAAGTATTTAAATATTCAGAAAAAGTAAATATCAAGCTTAAATCTACTAAAATTTTTATAGTATTTTCTTCTGTATAATTACTAGAATAGTAAGTAAAGAGTTTTAGTTTATCTATTTTAAAAAAAAGATTAATACTAATTTAGTTACTATTCTTTTTAAATATACTAATAGAACTAAAGTATTATCTAGGAATTATAAGTTATTTTAAATATAGAATACTACAATATACTACTTTTACCTAGGTATTATAAAATAGAAAAATAGTACTTTTTATAAGCTTACTAAATTAAAAAGATTAGAGCTGGAAGATATATTTTAAAATAGCTATATAAATATTAACAGCAGAAGAATTAGCTGCTTTTAAAAACCTATAAAATAAGTTTAATATAAATAAAATATTAGTATATTTTAAATTTAAGTATTAACTTTATATTAATCTAAATATCTTATATAAAAAATATAGTACTATACTATATTATATTAAATAAAATAAGTTTTATAAATTATTAAAGCTGTTTTTATATATCTAAATACAACCAGTGCTTTTTTTAAGCAGAATATTTATTTTATATAAATATAACTACTAGCGAATAGAAATTAAAGTATTTTATTTAGTATAGATAATTTATAAAATAAAATATTATTTAAAAATAGTATATATATCTATAGTTGTATATATAGACTATACTAGTACAGTAAATCTGGCTTAAAAAACTATATTTAATATAACTATATTTAAATATTTAAATTTTTATTTTATATATATATTTTAATTTATTTAGAAATATTAACTACAGGTATAGTATAGGTCTAGTAAAATAAATAGATTAGCAGATACACTTTTCTATCTTCCAGCTAAAAGTATACTATATATACTATTTAATCTTAATAATTCTTTTAAAGCTAAACTGGCAATCGCCTAAAATAATAATATACTAAATCTATTTTTATAGACATTTTTATACTGTTATAAAGTATAAGAATATATTTATTTAATAATTATATTATTAGATAATTTTAAAGACTGTGTTTGTACAGTATATCTAAAAAATACCAAAGTATTGTATATTATTCAGATTCTATAAAAAGATTTTAAAATAGTACTTTTATACAGTTTTAAAAATATTCTACTGTATATGCTTAAGAATATAATAATATTAAATAATAAATTAGTTTAAATATATTAAAAACTGTAGCTGTATATATTCTATTTTTTATCTAGTAATCTTTTCTATATAATATATAATAAAAATAGTTATTAAAATATTAATAAATATTTTACAGTACTGGAAGGTCTTATATTATACTAGAACTATATATTACTAAATAAGTATATATACTACTGCCTAGACTGCCTAGATAATTATATATATAAATATAAACTATTTAATAGTTTCTAACTAATTATATTATTAGCTATTTTTTTATATAGTAATAATTAACTTTATTGTAGGGTTACCCCCAGTTAAGTATATAATATCCAGAAATATAATATCTAAAAATAAAAATATAAATAAGCTTTTAAATAAATATAACCAGCTTATAGTATTTATAGACAAGTTTATAAAAAAATTAGTCTAATATCTAGCTATACTAAATAGTTTATATTTCTGTAGAAATACTAACTAGTTTTATATCCATAGAAATATAGTTAAAATTTACTTTATATTTTTATATCTAACTGTAGTATATAATTTCTAAGCAATTTCTAAACTGGTATATTTAAAAGTTAAATATTATTTAATATTACTTAACAGTATATTATTTATAAACAGACAGTTAAATAAAAAAAGTAAATTAAACAGTTAAATTTATACTAAAATATATATATATACAGTATTACTATACTCAGTAGATAAAATTTTTACTTTTAATAATTAATTAAATTAACAGCTTTAAAAGTACAGCTATAAAAACAACTCTATATATACTTATATATAGTATATTTTTTAGTAATTTATAAATATAAATAAAACAACTATTTAAAGGCCAATGCTTTAAAATATATTTGAATATAAAAAAAATATATAAGTTTATAGATATCTAGATAAAGTAAACCTATAATACTAATTATTAGCCTATAAAATTTAATATTAGTAATAAAGTCTATTTACAACTTTATAAAAAATATAATCTTCTAATAAGTAAAAATAAGCTGAAGATAATTAAAAATAAACTAAACTACTAATATATAAGTTTACTATAAATTTTTTAAAAAGTAGAAAAGCTTACCTACTGGCTAAAAATCCTATTAAACTAATAAATATATTTTATTATATTAGTAGCTTAGCTTAAACCATCTTTAAAGATTAAAGACTTATATAACTATTTTTATATTAAATTACCCCTGGTGTATAAAAACAGAAAATAAGAAAACAGGTATAAAATTAAATATATTTTTATAAATAAACTAGCCTGCAGTTGTCTAAAAAAAGACAGCTTAAAAGTAACAGAGTATTTTATCTAATTTTTAAAATACAGTTTTAAAAAAAAATAAATAAATAAATAAAGTAAATATTAATACTGCAGATTTTTTTAAAAAGTTTAATTATTTACTGCAGTAATATTTTTTTTTATAATATATATTCTAACAGTTTTTTTTAAATATATATACTCTATAAGTTTTTTTAGCACCTGTTAACTACTTTTTTTTTATCTACTTTTTATTTTTATTTTAATTTTAACTACACCTATATACACCTATATACTTATTTTTTTAAAAATCTTTTATCTACTCTCTATTTTTATATTTTTATATTTTTCTAACTCTTTTAACTTATATACCTGTTTTTTTAATATTTTTGCCCTATTTTTATATATTTATATTTTTATATATTTCTGTATATATTTATACTTTTATATTCTTATAATAACAGGCCTATTTTAAATTCTAAGTATATATATATATCTGGAGGTTATACTGCTGCAGCTCTAAGTACAGTATAAAAAGATACTTAATACCTATAAAATATCTACAACAATTTAAATAAAAAATAATTCTAATTTAAATATATTTTTATATAAAAAGGCTGCTAAAAATAATTATATTAAGTAAAAGAAATTTTAATAAAAAGCCTAGATAAAATAGTCTATTATTTTTAGTTTTTAAAACTCTACTATATACAGCTGGCCTTCTTATTAAGTATAACTTACTAATACTTAGATATATTTAGTAATTAAGCTGCTTTTAAAAAATATACTTATTTAATATAAAATAGATTTTATAATTTAAGGTATTTTATATATAAGCTGGGTACCTTTTAGTTTAACTATATTTATTAAAATATATAGTTTTTACTTTTACCCTATAGTTTATAAAGAATTTATTCTGTACAGTAAAATAAAATATCTAAAAATATTATAGCTTTTATTACACTAATAAAATTTTATTAAACTATATTTAGTCTATAATTTTATTACCGCCGGCTATATACTAGTAAGGTTAAAAAATATTATTAAAATTAATATAAAAAATTAGTTTATATAACTCTATTTAGCTATAACTTCTGTAAATATAATATACCTTCAGATATAAAAAAAATTAGAAATACAACTATATAACTAATAAGTAGTTTTTATATATAAATAATCTTATTATACTGTATATATATAATAATAATAATAAAACTACAGTTATAGGTTAACTAAATTAGATTTTAGCTTTTTTATTAAATAGTATATTAAAATAAGCTGTCTGCTTTAATTTTTAGAATATTTTATAACTGTATTCTGCAACTAATCTAAACTATATAGTTAAAGTAGTAGATACCTAAGATATAATACTAATATAATTAAATTATACTATTAACTATAATATTACTTTTAGCTGTTTTTATATTTATATCTGCTTTTATCTTTACTACAACTGCTTCTACTATTTTTATCTATAATTACTTTTATTTTTATATTTATTTTTATTCTTATTACTATATCTACCTCTGCCCCTATTACTATATTTATAATTATATCTGTTTTTACTAAAACTATTTTTATTTTTAAATCTACTTTTACTTTTATTACTATATTTTTTTCTGCCTTTTCTATTTCTGTAGCTTCTGTATCTGCAGCTGTATTTTTACTGCTCTACTTTTTATAAAATTTACTATAATTAATTTCTATATAAGCTGTACAGCTATCTGCTATTCTGGCAGCTACAGCCTTTTCTGCAGATACTGCCCCTTTTATAACCCCTGTACTTTTTATAATACCTGTACCTACAGTAACCCCTATACTACCTGTACCTATCCTATCTATAAATACAGCCTTTATAGTAGATACTACTTAGATATTATTTTCTATATCTGTAAAAAAATACTATAGTATAAAGTAGACAGGTATACAGACTAAAAAATATAAAAACTTAAAAAAAAATAATATATTTTTAAAATATTAAATATTTTAATCTTAGCGCTGAAAACTAAGACGGTACTAATATATTTTAATCCGGCAACAACTTTACTAAAATACAGTTTAAAATACTAGTATAAAAATTATAAAAGCTTAGAAATTATAATAGGCTGTATACTAATATTAATTTAAATAATAGTAATATAAAGATTATTTACACAGTAGAGGCCAAAATTACTAAAAAAATAAAATATAAAAATAATAAATACTACAGAAAAAATTATACTTTATAAATAACTTTAGATACAGCTATTAAACTTTTAGAGTATAAAATACTATATTATATACAATTACTAATATATATTATAAAATAATACAGTTTTTTAATAAACTTAAGCTTTTATTTAAAAATATTATAAATAAAAATAATAAAAATAATAACAAGTATATTACTAGCATTAGTATAAATAACAGTAGTAATAAAAATAAAAACTACTTTTTAAACAAGTATTAACAACTAAGATTAGTTTTTGGGTATAAGAAGACTATTTATTATTATCTTTTTATTTCTCTGTTTTTTTACCTTTTTATTGTTCCTTTCTTCTGTATTTCTTATTTTTTTATTTTAACTTGACGTGTAGCCAGTATCTTGTCTTATAATTAATCCATTAATGAAAATTAAGATCTTGAGGTCTTTATATCTTCACGTGTAGCCATATAGCTACATAATTATAAAAAGATCTAATATAGATAAAAGAATATTATTAATATAAATAAGTATAAAACGATATTTTTTAATAAATATAAAATAATCTATATATAAATATTTAAAACTATTTATAATAAAAAAGTTATAAAGTATATTATATTATTTATAGAAAATCTGTTTTATTTTATACAGCAATTTAATAAATATATTATATATACTATTTTTTTAAAAGCTGTTTAGTAGTTTAATATATATTAGTTTATATAATTTAATATTAAAAAAAATTATAATAATATTAAAACTGTATAGCACCTAGCTGAGTATAGCAGTAAAAATAATAAAAATTTTAAAACTAATTATTTTTATAATTATAATATAGATTTTTTTTATTTATTAGTTTTTTTTAGTATACTGGCGAAAACCTTTAATAATAAGGTATATTTTATATATACTATTATATTTAATTTTCTACACCTATCCAAAAAGCAGAAGTTTATATTTATATAAATATAGTATAATATAAAAAATATTTTATTTAATTTATTACTATATTTTCCAGTAGACTATTTTATATTATTTAAAAACTTTAATATAGACTATAGTATTAATATAGCTAATAAAAGTATAGCTAATATTCTACAGTATTAACTTTGTATTATAAAATATTTTTTATATTTAAATAGATTTTTAGCAGACCCTGTAGCTGTAGTATTAAAAAATAAAATATGAATAAAATAATTTTTAATAAATAAATTATAAAAAATATTAATATAAAGATCTGGATTATTATTTATATTAATAATATATAATTATAGTAATTTAAATAGTGTATAAAACAGCTTATAAATATAAATTAAATAATAAAACAGCTGTAGTATAATTTTTAAAAATACTAGTATTAAAAAAATATTATTAATAATTAAAAAATCTATAACTATTAGCTTATTATTGAAAATATTATTTTTAATAGTAGAAAATAGTATTACAGCTGTATTATATATAATATTATTTTTATTTAACAGTAGCAGCAGTATACTAGTTTATTTATATTTAATAAGCTAGTTAAAATCTAGAGTACTATTTATATTTTTAAAAGCTAACTTACTAGAAAAATTAGTCTAAAAAAACTTTTAATATTAAAAAAATATAGTAAAGAAAAATTAATAATACAAACTATTTTATATAATATACTCTATATTAGTAGTATTATTATATATACAATTAAAATTATATATAAATACTATAGATAGTATTTATAAAATTAGTTATTTATTAAATATAATATTATAAGTATAGATAATTTAGTAAATCTTAATCTTATAAATTTTATAGACTAATTTAAAATAGCTAATAAAGCAGATTTTTTATATATAATTTTTTAATTTATTATATATTTTTTTAGAAGTTAAATACCAGCAGTAACAGCCTAGGGATTTTAGTAAAATATATCTAACTGTATACTATATAAAACTTTATATAGTATTTTTTTAATAAAGTTATATATAAACCTATTTTAAATATAATTCATAATAAAAACTATATAGTTCTAGAAATAAAAATAAATTAATTAATTATTACCTATAACTAAAACATACAGCTTAATAAAATATTGATTTTTATTTTTAGTAATTAGATTAAGATTAAATTAGCAATATAGTATAGAATTTTAAATAATATTTTATTTTTAATAGTAAATTGCAAGTAGCTGGTATTTTAGTATTTTATTACTATAAATATATTTAATATTAATATTTAGCTAATATTTAAAATAATTTTATATAATAATAAATTTATTATAAAATTTATTGTATTTTTTAAAAAAATATCTAGTAGTAATAAAATATATAATTTATAAAAATAATAAAGTAATATATACTAGTTTAGCTGTATATTAGTAGTAGACTATATATATTAGTATATATAAAGTTTTTAACTTATAAACTTAAATTATATAGTTTAGTATATAATATTAAAAGTATCTATTTTTTTTATAAAAATAAAAATTATAAAATAATAAAAAAGTATTTTTTTTAAAATTCAAACTAATAATATACTTTATAAAGTTATATATTCTATATTAAAAATATAGGCTGTATAGTAATATACTAAATATATAAAAATTAATATATTAACTAAATTTTTAATAATATTAGCTGTAAGATTAGTATAAAATAAGTATATTAAAATACCACAGTTATATAAACTATATATAGTATTAGAATTTACTATATTAATTATATAAAAAAGATACTAAACAGTATCAGCAACAGTATAGTCCAGTTATTTATTATTTTTAATAAAAAATATTATATTTTTAGTTTTAATATATATATATATATATTTAAAATATACTAACTGTTTATATAAAATAAAATTATTTACTAAAACTAATATAAACTATATATAGTTTAATTTTAGTATACTAAACAGCTTACTTTATTTATTTATAAGTTTAATAAATATAGTACTATAGCTAATAATATAAAAAACTTTATTTATTACTATTATAACTTAATAAATATAAAATAAAAAAATAGTTATATATTATTTAAAATTTACTATATTTTTAATACTACTAAAATTAAGTATTTAATTATATCTATAATTTAGATATTTATCTGTCTAAATTATATTATTAATATTAAAATAAACTAATACTATAAAAATACTAAAAAACTTATAGCTTATATTAACTATATTAAAATTATATTAATCTTTACTATAGCTATAGTTATTATTATATTTACAGCTATAGCCTCTACTACTACTTTAGCTGCTGTAATTACTATAATTAAATATAATATTAAATAAAATTTTATTATTAATAATATAGGCTAATAACTAAAGAAACTAATTTTTTTTAAATATATTTAAACTATATAAATTAAATATAAACTAATAAGGGCAGAGTTATATTTTTAAAAATTATATATTAATTTATAATAAACAGTTATAAAGTTGTAATATTTTAAATTACTATAAAAAACTATAAAAAGTTTTATTTAATTATTTATAGTTTTAATATTATATAATTTATTAAAAATATTTATAAATTTTATAAAAAATATATTTTAATTAATAGTACTGTTATAGTATATAAATACTTCCTTATTATACAGATAAACTATAGTAGTAAAACTAAAAATTTTATATACTTTTTAAAAAAAATTAATATATTTTAGCTGCTATATTATAGTTCTAAAAGTATACTAAAAGATTAGCTTTATATATAGTATTAAAAATAATAAAAAATTAATAGTTTAATTAATTTTATTTTTAAATATTAAGATTATATATATTTACCAGAATACAGTTTTTTTTTTAGTATTAATAATACTATTTTAAAGATTTTATAGTATTAGTAGATTACTACTATCTACTATATATACTTTAAAAATCTATAAATATTTATTTTTATTTTAAAGTAATTTTTAAATATAAGAATTCTTAAATTTAAAATAGTTATATAGATTATATTACTATATTAGCTAATTTATTTAACCTTTTAACTTTAATACAGCTTTAAAAATATTAATATTAAACAGATTTTTTATTAATATTATAGTATAATATATAGCTATACTCCTTATATAGTAAAAGTATATAGTTTATTAATTTATAAATTACTAGATAGTAAATTTAATTACTAAGCCGGCTAGAATATTTTAAAGGCTTCTCCACCCTATAAAATATATAAACTATAGATTTAAGGTGTAAAAAGCTGTTAATATTATAAATATTAATATAAGTAAAAAGGTTTTAATAAAAAATAATAAAAAAACTATTTTTAATAAGAAATATAGCTACAAGGGCTTATAACCTGTAGCAGCTTAATATATATAATATTATATGTATAACTAGCTATGTACTGTATTGGTAGTGGAAGTAGTAAGATCCGAGGTCACGTGACCCTGGATATCTCTCACATTAATATTAAATATAGTATAAATAATATTAGTATTACTAATTATAAAAAAGTATTTAGTATTAAAATAAATAAAAATATATTAGCTTACAATACTAAGGCCAAATTTTGTTATTGTAAATATTTATATATAAAGCAGTTTATTTACTAAAGTATATTACTTTTTTTATATTTATTAAATATAGTAATAAAATTATTATTATTATTATTAATACTTAATTTAGTAGATATAACAGATATAGAAACAGTATTATAAATAATAAAATATTTATAAAGCTAATTTTTAAAAGAAAAAATATATAATAATTATAATAAAAGACAACAATATATTTATTAAATTAAAATAGTATAAATATAATATAAAATAGTATATATATAATATATAAACTAAAATTTTCATTAGATATATTTTTATATTTTTTATTAATATTAGTAATATATATATTCTTATAGGTGTATAGATTATTATAGAATTCATTATAGTTATTTTATATGTGTTATTATATAGTGTGTATAATTTATAATATATATTTTAATTTTACAGTTTATTTTAAAAATAGGAATTATAAAATTTAAAAAATAGTTTATTATATAAAGGATTATTAATATTTTTAGGCAATACAGGATTCATTATAGTGATGTAAACTTATTAATTATCTAAATAATTATATATATAGTTATTTTAATAGTTATATAGATAAGATTAACTGTAATTTTTTTATTACTAGTAATTTTAGTTTTAATAATTTTTAAATCTATAATTTCAATTATTTTAGTTTTAAAGCTAATAATTATTCCTGTTATCTATATTTTTTATTTAACCTAACTATATACTATATTAAAACTATTAATTTTATTATTAGTTATAAAAATATTACTAATTATAATATAGTTGCTATAACCTTTATTATTAAAAATAGTTCTAGTTATTTTAATATAATTTAGTATTATAATATCAATTATTGTTAGCATTGTTCCAATATAAATAATTATTTAAATAGTTATTATAATATTTTTAAAATTATTTTTAATTATAGAAGTTTAGGATTAACTATAAAATCTATTTTTTGAAAATTACTATAGGTCTTATCTTTATTTATATTGTAGATAAGATTTTTTTTATTTAAACCACTGTTTATAAAAAAAATTTAAAAGAATTCCAACTATTGTAGCTATAGTAGATTTAAAAATAGTAATATATAAATAAAGATTAATATTAAAAATAAATTAATTAGTTATAAAATCTTTTATATATAGTATAAATATAGTAAACTATATTTTAAATAAATTAATTAACTGGCTTGCTTAATAAATTATTAAAACTATAATAAAAATAATTAAATTTATTTATAGTAGTAGAGATACTTAGAAGAAAGTAATTATAAGATACTTTTATTTATTTAGTTTAAAAAATACTTTAGCAACTAGATTTTTTTAGTTTACCTATACCGGATATAAACTATATTAGTATAATACTATAAAGATAAGCTTAGATATTAGCTTTAACTATAAATTTTTTATATAATTTAATAAAATCTTTAATATTATTAGAAAATATATTTATATTTTTATAATATATATTACAACCAATCTGTTTTACAGATTCATTATTTTTACAATAAAATAAAAAAAAACTAATTTCTTTAGGCTTTATTTTTTTGAAATAGTAAATATAATTCTTACTATTATAAAAGTAATAATAAAAATAATTATAAAAATAGTACTACAATTAATTATAAAAATAATAATAACAATATTAATAAAAATAATTATTAAAATAACTATATTTTTATACAGGTTAATAATTATCTGGATTATTAGATAAATGATTTTTAATTGTATTAAAATGTTTTATTATTTTTTAAAATATAATATATATTTCAGCTATATTACTAAATAAAAGAGAAATACTAAAAAAGATTTAAAATTAAAACTACTAGATAAACTAGTAGAGGAAATAGTTGAGCCGGTACCTTAGCTACCAGCTTTAGTATTAAAAAATTTAACGTAATAAGATTTATATATTAATAAATAGGCAGAGATACTAACAGCTGAAAATAGTTTAAATATAGTAAAAATATTACTGATATTATATTTAATATTAAAAATATTATATAAATTATTAAATATAGAGTATATTAGTTTATTCTATATAAAAAGTAGTTTTTTGCTAATAATAAATATTTAAGTAAATACAGAAAGTAAGGTCTGTCTAAAAAGTATTTTAAAAAGTAAAATATACAATTTCGGTAGAGAATTATAATATTTTTAAATAGTAAAATAAAAAGATTTACTATTATTAATTTTTTAATATTTTAATATCTTGAGAATAATAGTAAATTTAATATCTCTTTTTAAAGTAATTAAACTTTGTATAGAAACCCTTAAAAATTAAATATTTATATAAAAAAAAGTAGATATTTAGCTATAAAATAAAATTATAGTAGTTAATTCTAAAGATATATAATCTAATAATTTAGCTGGTTTAATAAAGTCTTTTAAAATATACTATTAGTTTAAATTAGTTAACTAAGTAGAAAAGGATTTATTAGTAGTAAAAAAATTAGTTTAATTAAAAAAATTAAAAACAGCCTTATATAAGATACTTCTATTAATATTCTAGAATAAAAAATATATATAATATTTTTTAAATAAAAAAGAGTTGGTATAGGTAATAATATAATAAATATAATATAATATATTACTATTTAAATATAATTAGTTTATTAATTAAAAAAGTTTATAAAAATAAGTTATTCCAATATATGATTTTTATTAATATTTAGAATTACGATTAATAAGCTGGACAAGTCAACCAAATAAATAAACTATTAAATAAATATTTTAATATTTTTATACTAATAAATTTTAATAATAATAAATATAAAATAGTAGAATATAATATAGTTAAATTTAGTAAAATTAAGAATAGAAAATATAAATTAAATAACAGGGCAGGGTTTTACCAAGGCAGATAACTTATATAAGTAGATATAGATATAATTAGCAGAATTATTAGTAAATATAAAAATTACAGGAATTAAAAAAATATAAAAATATTTAGTAGGTAATAAATAAAAAAATATAATAAATAAATAAATATCTATAAAAAATAATATAACAACTATTCTATAGAAAACAATATTCTGGATTATTATAATAAAAATATACTACTATATATAGTAATATACAAAAGTATAGTTAAATATAATAATATAATTAATTATTTAAAAAACAGAAGAAAAAAACATGTTTAAAAGGCTAAAGGATTACTGCAGACAGTAAAGGTGGCAGTAACCAAAGCACAGCAGAATTAGAAACCACAATATAGAGTATAGTGATTTTATAAATATATAATTAATTTAAGTTGCTGAAGATAAGAAAGTCTAAACAATCAGTAAGGCCGAAGTTCTTCTACTTAGGCAGTAACTAGAGCAGTCTGTAGACAGAACAGCAGAATAATTAACACAGTTAATATATACTACAGATACTAATTTTTAAGACTAATATTCTTAAAAATATATATATAGATAAATTAATATAGTAGATATAAAAATAGTCTGGAATATACAAATATAGTTTTAAATATATAGAATATAAAAAATACTTTAATATAGTATACAAAGTATAAAACACCAGGTATAGAAAAATATAAAAATATAACAGTATAAGTTTATTAAAATAAAGTACTTAAAGGGTATAAATATACAAAAATAGAAAGGCATAGAATATTTATTATATTAATTATAATAAAAAAAATAAGAATTAAGTATTATAATTTTTAAACTTTTTAATTAAATTATCTGCAGCAATATTAAATATATAAATCTATATATTATTTTTATAACTATATCTAAACCAGTAGATAAGATACTGTACAACAGATATATAATATTAACTGTAATAAATAGTATATTTATTAAAGATATTAAATACTTTTTAATTCTTATTGGGAAAGTATTTATTAATAATATAAAGCAGTTTAGTAAAAGTACAACTATATAGATCTTTACTAATAAAAGCAGGTTTAAGCTATACTATAGATATAACAGGGTAGATATACTATAAGTTAAATAAATAAAAGTAATATATATAATAATTAATAACTTTAATAACTAAAAGACAACTAGTATACTGCTGTAACAACTTTTTTTTAGTTTAGCCGGGCACAGCAGGCAAAATATATTTTTTATAAAAATATAAATATACTCTATTACTAGAAATAAAATAAATAGGTTTAAAATTAGTATTGTATATTTTTTTATACAGATTAATATATATTTTAAAACTTTTTTAGTATTAAATAAAGTAATATATAAAATTTTGCTTAATATCTTCAACAGTATAGGTATCTTTTAATATATAGAATAGAAAAAAGCTTAGAATTATTTTATATAAAATAACAACTTTAATAGTTTTTAATCTAGTGTTTTTTAAATAGGGTATATTAATATTTTGAACATAGTATGTTTTAAAATAATTAGATTAATATAGGGAATATTAGGATGCTTGGCTTAATATAGTATACTTTTAATAAAAGATTAAAAGTATTTTAAAAATATACTATATATAAAACAGTAAAACAATTAACTAGTTGTAGATAATAAAAAATTAATAGTAGCAACAATACTAAAAAGTATAGTAGTCTAATTTTAAATATCTTAGATTATTCTATAACAAAGTATTATTTTAATAGTTTAAATTATATATTTTAACTAACTATTAGTTTAAGAATAGGCAGCTGTAGAATAGAATCAGCAATATTTTATATATATAAATAAACCTTTTTAAAAAGTTTAATATAAAGTAAAAATCTTTATTAAATATAAAACAACACAGTATACCCTAATTATAGAATTATATATAGTTAATAAGGGCAATACCATATTACTAAAATATCTATATTAATTTTTGAAATAAAAAATTAAGCTGCTTAATAAATTTATTAATAATAATAAGGACTTAATTATATATTTAATACAGGCAGGGTAATAATAAAGTCTATTATGATAGTTTAAAACAGTAATATAAATATAGAAATTAATTAACATTAACTGTAAAGTCAATACTTATAAATACAGTTATTTAGATATATTAAATATAAAAAAATGTAATTATTTAAAAGCTTTTAAACTTAGTAAATAATAAGATTATTTAGCTTAGCTATACACTTAGCAAAGCCTCAATAGTAGTATTTATTATAAATAGTATAAAAAACTTTAGGTATAATTAAATATAAAAAATATAGCCAGGGCTTTTTAAAAATAATAATATTATTTTTAATATTATTTTTAAAAACATCTGTAGTAGCTTTATTAAAATTATATATAATATAGTTTATTATAAATAAAAAAATATTATTTATAAAATATAGTAATATAGTATTAGAATTAGATTGTAGAACAGTAATAATTTCAGCTGCTTAGATATTAGATATATAGCCATTTTAAATATAACTTATAAAAACTTTATTAAATTCTTGAATATAAGTAATATAAAATATAGAAAATTTAATAAATACAGACACCTTTGGACGCCGAGATATAAAAAATAAATATATAAAAATATAAATATATTAACCAGAGTACTTTTAAGATTGTTCTTAGCAGTATATAAAACACCTTTAGAATATAAAAATCTGAATAAAGTATCTGCAACAGTATTTAAAATTTCAGAATAGTAAAATATAAATAATTTATATTACTGAATACATTAAAAGGCATAGGTAAGATATAGATTTAAACATTTAACTGTAATAGTATTAAAAATAATTTATTTTAAAATAATAACAGTACTTAAGCATTTGGTATAAATAATAAAAAATAATTTAAAAAGTACAGCTTATATAAAATATAAGACTTTTAACTTAATTGGCTAATAGTTATATTTAGCAGATATTAAAGTTTAAAATAGAAACAGTATATGTGACTGCCGTCTCCTTATCTCGCCGTATCGAGGTGCTCGCACCTTCCCATATCGCCATCTGCGTTACTGGTCTATATAGTTCGCCGTAGGCGATTATCTTGAGTGCCCGGCTTCCCCGGCCCTCCTGAGAATGAACAACTTCTCCACATCTCGTCTTCGCGTATCGCGTATATCACAGTATAGGCTGTATATATATATACAGAAGCAGCTTGTATAAGTCAGTATAATTATCTTTAATAATATAATATATTATAATACTATATTTATTTTAATATATATCTAGATTAATATATATCTAATACTTTAAATTAAAATATATAAGTATTTTTAGATTAGGAAACTTATATTTTAATACTTTAAATACTTAATACTCTTTATCTGGAGAAATAAATATTATATATACTATATATTTTTAACAGCTATCTAGGTAGTTTTTTAACAGTAGCATTTTTTAGTTTTACAGATATAATATCTTTTAAAAGTATTAAGAAATATAGTAGTAAAACCAACCAGTAAAACTAAATAAATAATTAAGTTTAGTAAAATTAGAGAAAAAGTAAAAATTTTAAATTATCTATAATTTATTCTTAGGTGTGCTAAGGCCAAGGGCATCTACTTTCTGTTTTAAAAGTATAATAAATAAAAAAATAATAAATATTTCAGACAGTTTAAATTTTAAGTTCAAATATTTAAGGTGTTTAAAAATAAGATTAAAATATTTAATATACTTATTAAAATAATTAGATATAATAATAATATTATTAATATATATATAATAAAACTTTTAAACTTCATAAAATTAAGATCTATTTATTTATATATATAAAAAATAGAATTAATAAATTCTATAATATATTTATAAAAATATTTTTATTTTTTATATATAATAACAGATAGTTAACTAGTATTCTTTAGGTAGTAGCTACTAGTAGAAACAGTATATAATATTTAAAACAGTAATATACTTTTAACTATACAGTATTTTAAAACTTTTCTTTTATATAAAAATAGAATAATAGTTAGGCTTAATTTTTTAATTAATACTATATAAATTAATAACAGCATATTCTTTTAATTAGCTATTAACAGTATACTATATAATAAAAAGTAGATATAATAATAGTGTATATATTTTTATATACAATATTTTTCCAGCAGTATATAAAAAATTAAAAATAGTATTAATTACTTTTTAATTATATTAAAGAATATAGTATATATAAGCCTTTGGTATACATTTTTTCCAATTATTCTTTAATAGTATCTATATTTATTAGTTTTTAAAAATATTAGCTATACTAATATTAAAACTATCTGGAAATACTTAAATATTATAAAATATTAGTACTGTCTTAAAACAGTAACAGTATTGGAATTGCTATTACTATAAACAGTTATACTATTAGCAAGTTTAATAATTGTAATATTTAAAACAGCAGATATATTAATATAAATAAATTAAAATAGTTTTAAATAATTATTCTATTATACATTCAAATATTCCGGAGTATAGATTGGTTGAGCTAAATACTTATTTTAAAGTATTATTTTAATAATAAACTATTTACTAGATAGGTTAAAAGTATATACCAAAACCTCTAAAATATAGTAACAATATAATTTACTAAATATATATATATTAATATACCAGTATTGTTTTTAGATAGAGATATATAGTCACTATTAGTAAAATTAATACAGATCTTAATTAATATATAAATATAAAAATATAAAAGAATAATAATTAACTGTATTATACAAATCAAAGTATTAAGATAATTAGGCTTTATATATATTTTTATAAAAAATATAAAATTTTAATATTTATAAATTATATTAATTTACTTTTTAATATTGGAAATAATACCCTTACAGCTAAAAGTATTAGACCTAATTAATAAGTTTAATTAAATATCTTTAATAAAATATATCTTAGTAGTAATTATAGTATACAATAGTTAACTATATAAGTAGACTAACTAACTATTTTCTTTATAATTGGCAAGATATATACATTTTAAATATAGTATATATAGTGGAATTATACTTAGATCTGATATTAAAAATATAAAAAAGTACTTTAGCAGAATATATTTTAATTTTAAAAAATTAATTAAAGTTAATATTTATAAGAGTAGTTCTACAGCTAATATTAATATAGACAGATATATAGCTTTTAGTAGTATTAAAGTCTACTATAACAGTTACAGAATATTATAAATAAAGTTAAAGTTTATCTAAGATAGAATTAATAATCTTAAAATAAATAGATTTAATAATATTATTAATAATATTTAAAAAATAATCTGTTTTGTAGGTATAAAGTCTAGAGAACTTTTATTATAAAATATAAAATATTAATATAATTTATTATTAGATATAAATAATATATTACAATTATAATATAGAATAGACAATTTAATAGGTATAATTTAAACAGACAAAAAACTAAAATAAAAAATAAAAAAACTATATTTTATATTTACAGAAAAGAAATAATCTATATAGAGATACATATAGTATTATTATTCCTAGTAAAATATATACTAGTATATTTATTATTAGTATTATTATAGTTTTTATAGTATATTCTTTTTACTAGATTAATTATAGTTATATTTTTTAATATTGGAACTGGTATACTTAGTATAGTTATTATACAGATAATTATATAACTGCTCAGATAGTTAGTTGTAGAAATTATTAAAATACTATATATTGAAAAAAAAACAGTTATTATATAAATAATATATTTTTTAACAGGGATCAAAAGATCTGTAGCGGCAATATATATATACTAATTTCAAAAACTATTCTTCTAAAACAACTAAAATATTAAGTTCTAAAATTAATACTGGTATTTCTATTTTTAATTCTGTTTTTAATTATTCTAATTTTGTAAATAATAATTATTTTAAAATAAATTTACTAGAGGTGGTTATATAGAAGTTAAACCAGTACAGATATTATTAGTTTAAAACTAGGGCTGATTATTTAATTAATTATTTTACTACAGTTAAGATTACTACTATTTTTAGTTTCAATTTATCTACTAGTTTAAATTTAACTAGTTTTAATAATTTTAGGGCTTTTAATTACTTTTATAGCTGCTGCAGTTGTTTCTAAAATTATATCTGTTAATATAATTTTAATAGTTCTAAAAATCTTAATTATATTTTTAAAAATTATAATTATAAAAATTACAGGAGTTAAATCTACAGAAGATATTACTATACTTATTATTTTTTTTTAATAATCTAAATAAAAGCTTTTTAGTTATACTACTATTTATTAAGCTGCTTAAGAAATTTACTAATAGTCATATTTTATATAAAATATTTAAGTTAAATATAAAAGTATAGATCAAGATAATTCTATATATAGATTAACTAATAAAACAAATTATCTATATAAGTAGTATAAGTATAATATATTATTTTTTAAATAAACTAACTAATATATTTACCAGCTTAGATATTATTTATAGTATAGAATAGGCTATTAAGTTTTATTATTATAGTATATAAGCTGGGTTTAAAATATTTTAATAATTTAGTAAGTCATCTAGATTTAAAATTAGTACCAGCTAATAGATATTTTTTATACTTATTAAAACCAGTAGTATACTATATTAATATAGTTTTATATAGATATATTTAAAAATTTAACTTTACTATATCTTTACTGTAATACTATATAATATTTTTAATATAATTAATAAAAATATTAGTATTTTTATAATATATATTATAACTAATCTACTTTATAGCATTGTACTTAAATATATTAAAATAAAAGAACTAATATTCTTAGACTTAAAAGTTTTAATATATATTACTTTAGCAGAATTATTATTATTATTTTTATTATAAAATAAATAAGATTAATATTTTTAGAATTTATATTTTAAACAACTGTGTTTTTTATTAGCAGTAAGTTTATTTATATAATTATTTATAGCTTTGAAATATTTAAAAATATTAGCTATAGTATATTCTATATAATCTATATTAAAAAAGGTATTTTAATTATTTTAATAGAGATACTACTAACTATACTAGTATTAACACTACCAGTAGATTCTCTACTGGATTCTGCTATTATATTAGATATATTAATATATTTTAATTTTTATATTTTTAAAAATAGAGTAGTATAAAATATAGAAATAGGGAAGGGAATATAGGTAAATAAAATATAAATAAATAAAAAAATATACTTTGGTAAAAAATATTTTGACAATAGAGTAGCTAAATAAAAATATTTAAATAAAGATTTAGAGGATTGTATAGACAATTAGATAGATAAAGTAAATATCTTTTAGCTAGATATTAACAGTATAAATTTACTAAATATAAACAAAATACCAGATAGTAAAGTAATATAGATCAGTCCAGATGGTTTAGAATATAGTAGTAAAAATAAAATAAAGATAAAAGAAATATACCAACTATATAAAACCAGCTAAAAAGTTAATTTTAAATTATATTAAAATATATAAAGTATAGTAGAAATCACAATATTAGCTTTTAAAAGTTTAGATATAATAATTTTTAATTAATTAATTAGTATAATATCTTTAAACTCAGCATCTTTTATCTTTAGTAATCAGGGATGGTGTAGAAACTTTTAGTATAATTAATATAAAAATTCAGATTCTAAAATTAAAATTCTAAATATAGATTAAAATATTAAAATTAATATATAAAATTATATACGGCCAAGTAGCCTCGCCGGCTTAACATAACTGTTAGAGACTTACTAGTCCAGATTATTTAATTAGTTAATATAAGTAGAATTTAATATTAAAAACTTAGTTTAAAAAAGGAACTGGATAATATATTTATATATAATACTTTTATTAATATTCTAAAACTGTAAATACAGTCGACTTTTTTAAAAGGCAGAAGAGTTTATAACCAACAAAATATAGTATACTTATTAAAGTATTTCTATATTACAATATAAATATAAAGGACTTTTTAAATATATATAAAACTGGATAATCTAGTGTTCTAGTTTTAATATATAAACAACACAGGCGTTATAATTGTTATAGAAAATTCAGAATAATAAAATACAGATATAATAGATAACTGGATTAGAATATATAAATAAAAAAAATTAAATAGTTTAGAATATAGAAAACAGGTAATAAGAAATAGCAGATAATAGTATAGACTAGTATATATAATACTAATTTAATAGAATTAAAAATAATACATAAATTAGATAATAAGATAGGTGAATTAGGGTAGGATTAAAAAATCAGATAATCTACTATAAAAATAAAAAAGGTAGATATAACAGGCAGAATACAGAAATCTTACAATTAACAATAGAAATACTAAAAATTTAATATAAAAAGCCCAGAAATTAATAAGGCAGAAGAATATAATATAGAAAATTAGAAATATATTAATTATTTAACTAGATAAACCTGAGAAATATATATTATAATATTCTGGATAGCCGGACATACTACCATATATAAAGTATAATAATTTTATAAATATATAGTTAATTTAAGTTGCTGAAGATAAGAAAATCCAAAGTATCATCAGCAAAGCCAAAGTTCTCCTGCTTAGGCGGTGACTAGAGCAGTCTGTAGATAAAACAGCAGAATAATCAACACAGTTAATATACACTACACACAAAAGACACTACAACTATTTTTTTATTACAAGTATTAGTTTTAATTTAAATAAATTAAGTTAAATTAAAAAAGTATAATAAAAATACAGTTTAAAAAATATAGATAAGCTAATAAAATACTATTTTTTCGACTAGAAATAAATAATAAGTATTAGATTTTTTTCTATTTTAACTTTCTTTTAGTAGATTAGTTAAAGGTAATACTAATAAAAAAATTATAAATAAATTAATAATAAAAATCATAAAAATTATAAAGATTTAAATATTATAGTAGATAGTGGGTAACAGCTATAAAATAATAATTATAATACAGCTAGAATCTATTATAATACTATTAAAAAATAATTTTAAAAGTTTAGTATTATATAATATCTTTTACTACAGTAACCTATATCTACTATTATAGTAGCCCGCTTTTAAATTAGTACTAATTTACCAGATTTTTAATCTGGATATTTATATTACTATATTACTTACCCCTTTCTTTATATATAATATATTATCTTAGAATCCTGTAAAAGATATCTAGGGTTACATAACCTTGGATCTTACCACTTCTACTGCTAATATAGTATATAACAAGTTATATATATAATATTATATATATTAAGCTGTTACAGGTTATAAGCCCTTATAGCTATATTTCTTATTAAAAATAGCTTTTTTTATTATTTTTATTAAAATCTTTTTATTTATATTAAAATTTATAATATCAACAGCTTTTTATATTTAAAATTTATAGTTTATATATTTTATAGAGTAGAAAAGCCTTTAAAATATTCTAGCTGGCTTGGCAACTAGGCCTAGTATCTATTAATTTATAAATTAATAAATTATATATTTCTACTATACAAGTAGTATAGTAATATATTATATTATAATATTAATAAAAAATCTATTTAATATTAATATTTTTAAAGCTATATTAAAGTTAAAAGATTAAATAAACTGGTTAGTATAGTAATATAACCTATATAACTATTTTAGATCTAAAAATCCTAATATTATCAGTAAAAACTGTTACTAATAATAAAGAATAGATATAATTAATAATGTTTACTTAATTAAGTCTTTAACTAGCTATATATAATATATAAGATTCTTACCGGAGGCGGTGGCGGCCGGTAGATTACTAAGCAGTTAATAGTAGTAGAATATACTTAGAATTATAACCAACAATCCCCCCAGCCTGTAAGCAAGGTATATATATAAAGTAAAATAAGCAGCAAAGCAAAAATACAGAATATAATAGAAATATATAAAAATTAGCTGTGTATGCTTAGAAAAATAAAGATATATATATAAAAAGATAAAAAAACTTAAGGCGGTAATATTAAAATATATAAGATTTCTAAAATAGAAAGTACTTAATTAATTTAGTTTAAATAATAATAAAGATATTTAGAAAATAGCTAATTCTTAAGTAATTTATTGCTAAAAGTAGTGGTGTTATTACAGCTGAAAAACCAGGTCTCTGCTGTATTAAAAAAAAACTATATTTTATTATTTAGTATTATAAAAAATCTTATATTTTTATATTTAAAATATTGTTTAGAAGCAGTTGCAGGGGGTCCCTATATAAAGATATTAAAAAAAAGTTTTTTATATTTATATTTAAAAAATAAAAGGCTCTTGCCGGCTGCTGTAGTTTTTATAGTATTTAAAGTAATCTTATAAATAGTACTAAATAATTTTTTTATTACTGTGAAAGTAGAAAGCTTCTATATTAAATAACAGTTTTAAACCTATTTAAACAAAATATTAGAATTAAGATCCTTATTAATAAAGTTAATTTTTATATTATTATTAGCCTTTTTATTAAAAAAAGATGTATAAATTTCTTAAAATTAAAGTTGTTATTATTATTATTCAACTTCTTTTATATTTTTTTTTGCTTTAGCTTTTTTAATAGCTTTTTTTACTTTAGCTTTTTTATTAGTAATAATTTATTTTAGTTTAGTAAGATACTTGCTCAAGGCTTTAAACCAGGCAGGATAGATATATACAGTAGAAATATTATAGTATTTATTTTTAATTTTTTTAACTAATTTATTTATTTAGTTGTATATTAGTGCCCTAATTAGTACTAGTAAATATTCTATTTACTAGTTATTAAAATCTTATTTTAAAACAACAGTTTTTTACTTTTTAATTTTATTAATTAGATATTTAAGTTAAGGACTTTTTTTTCCTAGTTAATAATTATAAATTACTAAGTACCGACTATATTGGTCTATTTTCCAGTATTTTTATAAATTTATTATAATAGTTTTCTATTACTGTAAGAATCTTTTTATTAATTTTTATATTTATATAAAATTCTGAAAAATATATATATTTTTCTAGTTTATTACTAGTAGTATTTATACTGCTGCTATTAATAATTTAGTAAAAATTAGATTTAATCTATTTTTAAGTATAGATATAGACAACTAAGTTGTTATATACTATAGTATATTAATAAAAGTAAATATTTTTCTATATTTATATAACTAGAAAACAGGGAAGCTTAGATTTTTTAAAAATTAGGAGTTTTTTAGAAGGGGGATAATTTTTAGGTAGACTGTTAGTAGAGATAATATTTTTAATATTAATAAATTAAATTAATAATATATCTTAGGTAATATTAAAGTCTTTATAATTAAAATTAATACTAGAAATAGACTCTGTAGTTCTAATATTTTTTTTATTTTTAATCTATTTCTGTATATTTTTTTACTACTATTTTAGCTTTTTTTACTACCAGTTTTTTTGCTTTAGGTCCTATTACAGCAGTTTTAGTAGTAATAAATAACTTATTAATAATAAATAATTTATCAGCAATAAACAACTCAGCAGTAACAAACTTATTAGTAGAAAGAAATAAAAAGGGGCTTAGACTATAAATTAAATTATAAATTAAAAAAATAAAATAGTAAATTAAAGAGAAGTTAAATTTAGGGTCTAAGTTAGTTTCTAAATAAACATTAAATAAACTAAGTTTTTATAGCTTATTATTTATTTTATTTAAAATAAGCCTAAGGATTTCTAAATTTATTTTAATTATATAGTATAGTTTTTTTTTGTAAGTTAAGGTTCTTTTATAGTATTACTATATATATATATTCTGTCTCAGGTTATATATAGTTAAAGTAAAGGTAATAAAAGTAGTAAAGTAAAAAATATAATAAAATTAGATAAATAGTAAAGTTAAAACAAAATAGTAGAAGTAGTAAAGTAAAAAATATAGTAAAGTAATATAAAAAATTAATAAAATAAAATAAATATAATACTTTACTGGCAATACAGGCGACTATAGTTTAAACAGAAATATAAAAAATATATATTAATTATTTCTAATTTAATTCTTTAATTAGGTGGAAATAGTAGTAGTTATATTTTTATACCAGTTCTAGTATATTTTATAAATTTATTTTTTTATACTATATATTATATTTATTACTATAACCCAGCTATTTAATAAAATATTTAAAGTAGCTGTTTTTTAGGTGTCTATTTAAAAGCAACTTTATTTTATAAAAATTACTAGTAATAGACTTTAGTTCCGGGCAAGTACAGTTAAAAGGGTTTTTTTATAGGATTTTAATTTTTTTTAATAATTTTTATAGGTAAGGCTCCAGGTAAGTAATACTAATTATTAAATATATTTTTAAACTTTAGGGCAGTTTAAAATAATATACCAATACCAATTTTTTTAAAAATTTTAAAAGGTTCTGTAAAAATATTATTTAACTTTTTTTTAAATTTATTTTTATTTTATACTTTTAATATAAGCGGAGTTTAATAAGGTTGCCTTTCTAAAAAATAATATTTTTATAATAAATATTATAATAGTACTTTACATCTATCTGGGTAATTTATAAGACTTTAAAAACTATTATTTATATTAAGAATTTCTACAGATAATTTGTTTATAATAATATACTTAGATTTAGTATTGTAGATAGCTCTATACTATATATAAATATATAAAGAAATATTAAATAAAAATATTTTTATAAAAGTTTAGTATTACTTATATCTACAGCAGTAATTTTAGCTAATTAACTATATCTATTAATAATATAATTATATATTAAAAAAATACTTTAACTGTTTAGTTAGTTTTTTTATTTTAGCTATCTGCTTATATATAGCTGATAATAGTAAAACACTACTTTATACTAAATAATATAAATAGTATAGTTTAAAAATTAAATAAAAACTTAGAATTTTTATTATTAATAAAAACTTTTAAAATACTCTAGTTGCTAAAAATAAGTTTTTCTAGTAAAAGTCCTGTCTATTATATAATATTCCAGTTATAGTAATTTATAACTATAGTAATTTTTTTAATATATTTATATATTACAGTAAGTACTGTATTAGGCTTATTATTATTTTCTTTTAGTAAAGCTGTAATAATATTAATTATTAGAGTATAAAAAAAATTAGTAGTAATAATATTAGCTAAAATTATCTATAAAGATGGTATTAGAAACTTTTTTATATTATATTTATTATAGTAAATAATATATTACTTTATTTAGTACTTATAGTACAAGAATATTAAGCTATAAATATTTTTAATAGTACAGTTTTTACCGGAATACCTAAAGGTGTTATAGGTGTTTTTAAGAGTCTTTTTAAGTATAAATAAAAGTATATATAGTAAGTTCTGGGAGTTGAAAATTAGACCGTCTTTTATATAAAAAAATAGTTTAATAAAAGCTTATACTTTATTATTTTTTTAATCTGGTTAATAATTTTTAACTATTTTTTATTATTTATAGTTTATAATTAAATTTAAAAATTTAGTTTTAAAAACTATAAACTTATATTTTAATAGTTTAGTATATATCCAGCTTTATATAGCTTTTATAGTACTTATTTAGTACTTATTAAATATATTTAAAGTACTTTTTATAGATACAGCTGTAGATTCGAATATTATTTAAATAAACTATATAAAATATATTAAAATAGTTTTTTAAAATATTATTTATATATTTCTAAAAGATAGCAGGGGCTTTTATAAATCTAAATAGTATTATAAATATTTTATATAGTTCTAGGCGGATTTAGAATACAGTTAAATATTTTTATTTTTTTTTAATTCTAATATTATTAAAGGTACTAATAATATTAATTTTTATAAAGTATTTTATATTTTTTAGATTAGTTAGAATTGTTTTTATAAGTAAAAGTAGATATTTATTTTTTTATAAATATAAATATTAAAAATATAGTAGTTAATATAAAATCTTAGATTTTTTCTAGGCTTTTTTATAAACAGTACTGGAAAGATAATTAGTAATAAACTTAAATAAATAAATCTTTTTCTAGATTTTTTAAAAGCTATTCTTTTAAGGCTTATAATTTATTTTAAAATATTTTATATAAAAAACTAAACAGCAGAAATATTTTATTTTTTAGAATAATAATATAGTTATATTTTTAGTATAGAAATAACTTCTTAGCTTTTTTTAAAAAAATATTTTTAAAATTTTTTAATTTTTTAAATAGGGTCTGTTTTTTTAGTTTAACTAAAGTTTATAATACTTTATTAATTTAGCTTATTATTATTATAAATATTAGATAATTATAGTATATATAAGCTGTATATACAGCCAGTAAAACTAAAAAAATATTTTTTTCTACTAAGATTTTTAAAATTATAATATTTTTAAAGTAGACTTTTATTAATATATTATATAATATTTTAATTTCTCCAAATTTTAATAGAATATTATAATATCTATAGTAATATTAGCTGAGAAACTATACTATATATATATACTAACTAGTATAAAAATTATAGACTTTTAGCTATTAAAAGTTAAAAATAATTAAATAATAAGTAAAATAAATAATTAAAAAAAGTATATCTTTTTTAATATAGTTGTGGATTTTTAGAATTATTTAAATATAATAAATAATACAGTCCAACTTTTTTTATTAGCTACTAAATTTTATAATTATTTTATAAATTTTTAAAAAAATATAATAGTAACTAGTAGATCTTAGCCCAGCTTTTATTTATTACTTTAAAATAAAGTATCTAATATTAATTATAGTATAGATTAAGACTTTTATATCTTTAAAATTTAAAATAATAAAAATAATTATTAAATTAGTTTTTTAAAAAATTTTTAATAGGAATTTTTTTAAATACAGCTTTTAAAATAATATATAATTATATAGTAGAGTTGGCCTGTTAGCAGTTTAAAATAAGCTTATTCTTTTTAGCTGTTTACTAAAGTTAAGTAGATAAAAATATTTAAATTATAATAAAAAATAAAATTAAAAAACTTATAAGGGCTGTAAATAGGTTCGGTTACTAAAAATAAACTTAATAAAATAATAAAAAAATAAGTAATATTTTAAAAATAAATAGATATAAAAGTTTAAAAATAGAAAATATATA
This sequence comes from Aspergillus japonicus CBS 114.51, assembly GCF_003184785.1. Classification (NCBI taxonomy): domain Eukaryota; kingdom Fungi; phylum Ascomycota; class Eurotiomycetes; order Eurotiales; family Aspergillaceae; genus Aspergillus; species Aspergillus japonicus. Next base: position 297,922 of record NW_020291648.1, on the reverse strand, counting down.
AGTACTGTTTATAGTACTTTAATATTAGATTTAAAATAGTTTTTAATAAAGTAGTAGTTTAATTTTTAATAAAAGTATTTTTTATAGTTACAGCAGTTGGTTTTAAAAAAAGAATTAATAGTATACAGTAAATAAATTTATAAAATTATATTTTAAAATAAAAAATCTTTTTAAATAGTTTTTATTTTAAAAATTTAAACTAGTTTTTTTAAATATATAATACTGGATTAACAGAGGGTCTCCAGAATTAGTTTTAATATTTATTAGTTATTAAACCTTTTTTATTTTTTAGTTTTAAAAAAAATAGTAAATTTTAAATAGGATTTATTGGAATTTAAAAAGTTTTAGTATAGTAGTATAGCCTTTAGTTTTTTATTAATTAGTTATTTTAATATAGTTAGTAAAGCGGCTTTGGGCATTTTAACTTTTATAATTAAATATTAAAATTTAGTAAAAAAAATAGTAAGTTTTCTACTGCCCTAGTAAAGATAATATAGATTATTATATATATTATAAATATTATTTAAATTTTTAAAAACTTATTTTAGGATTTTTAGAATATTAATATAGTTATTAATAGGGTAGCTTCTATTTTAGATATAGAAAAGTACTTAGGTATATATAAAATCTAAAAAGCAACTAATTATATAAATAAATTAAAATTCAGCAGAAAAAAAATAATTAAAATTAACAGTTATTTTATTTTTAATCTAGGCTGTAAAGTAGATAAGAGTTTTTTAAATACCTTTAAACTTATTAAAATTAAATATATATTTAAAGAAAAACTAGAAATAGAAAATTTAAAAGTAATTAATATAATTATTTCTACTAAAGCAGCTGCAGAGTTTTTAGTAATAAATATAAATTTTAAAATTTATACTAGAATATTTACTATAAAAGTAGTAATTTAAATAGTTTTAGTATATTTTATCTAAACTTAGTTTTATTTTTTAAAAGTAGTTTTGTAGGCGGTGTTTATTTTTATAAGCTGGCAGTTTAGATTAGTTTTTTTTTAAATCTGTTCTACTTAATAAATAAGTAATATATTTTTTATAATAATAGTATACTAAATATTAGTAAATATAGCTTTAGTATTTATAGTATACTAGTATAGTTTATTGTAATAGTTATATTATTTTTTAAAATATTTACTAATATATTAGATAAATGTTTTTAGATTATTTAATATAGATAAGGATTATAGAATTACTGGTATTTTATTAAAATTACTATTTTTAAAAATAAAGCTATATAGTATTAAAAAATAAACTAGTATTTAGTTTTTAGTTTAGTTAAATAATAAAAATAACAGCTTTTAGCTAAATAATCTTTTATAACTAATTCTCTAAATTTTTTAATTCCTACTGGATTAGACTATTTTTAAATTTATAAATAAAATGTAGCTTAAAAAACTATAAACAGAATTAAAAGTAGATAAATAATTAAAAAGATCATAAATTATATATAAAGCAGTTAAAAAAGGCAGATAAATTATTAAAATAAAATAAATTTAATAGATTAAATAGGTTAAACAGGTAGAATAGGCAGAACAGGTGTATTAAATCTATACTATAATATTATAAATCTTTTAGTTTTTATTTAATAAATATTTACACTAATGGATTAAGTACTCTGTATAATATAGTCCTCTACTATATTTTATATATTATAAAATAAGTATTATATTTATTTTCTATTTATTTATATTCCTATTAACTGTAGCTGGTTATTTATAGGTATATCTAAAGAAATCTATAAATAGGTTTATCTAACGATTAATCTTTTTATTAGTATTAATACTAATATTTTTAAAATAAATACTGTTATTTTTTAAAGCTGGTTTAAGCTGTACTATTAATCTAATAAAATAAATATAAAATATATTTAAAGATTTTAGCTTATATATTAGTTAATTTATACAGCAGATAATTTTATAGGGCCTGGAGAATTAATAGCCTAATTTTACTAATATTTTTAAATTTAAAAGCAGATTATAGCCTTAATAAAAATATAAATAAATTTTATTATTTTTTTTAAAAAACTTTAGCTGATAATATTAATTATAATAGTATTTTATTTATACTATAGTAAATTTAATTTTTTTTTAATATTTAATTATAGGCCTTAAAAATCCTGGTACTTTAGTATTTATATAGTTTTAAAAAAAATACTACAGTTAGTATAAGTCTATATTAAATAATAATTTAAATAAAATATAGCTAATAGCTGTATAAATTAAAAAGTTTATAAATATTATAATTAAAAATAACTAATATAGTTTTAGAATATTTTTAGTAGTAGAGTAGCAGAGTATAATTTTGATTATTTAAATAGTATATTTTAATTAACTGTTAGTTTATAGGTGGTAAGCTGTTATAAAAAACTAGTTAATACTTATTTTTTGTAAAAAACTTTTTGTTATATTAAATATAAATTAATAATCTTTATTAGAAATAATAATATATAGTATATTATAAATATATAACTAAAAGTATATAAATATTTTTAATTTTTACTATATAGTATTTTAGATAATAAATTTTAATATATATTTAACTTTTTTTATAAATTTATTAACTATAATAAACAGTTAGTTATATCTATTAATAAAAAAAGATTAGTAATAAAATTTATTATAACTTAGTAGAAAAAAACTAACAGAAGTATAATTAGTTAAAAATCTTTATAAGATTAGTATTATAGTATTTAATAAAGTTGATATTAGGGGTAATATATAAAATACAGGTATAATACTTAACACTTTTTATAAATAATAAGTTTTTATAAAAAATCTAAGTACTTTTTAAATTTTTAGTAATTCTGCTGGTTATAAACTATTTTAAAAATCTATTTATTATTAAAAAAATAAAAATATATAATCTATTTAAATAGTATTATTTATATTCTAAATATAAATATATCTAAGTATAATTTTAATTATTTAAATTATTTATTTAGATTATCTGTTTATTTATAGATAGAATACAGTACTATAGTACCATTTAATTTTAAAAATTTTAAATATATTCTTTTAAAAATCTAAAGTAAAGCAGATATTTTTATTAAAAATAAATACAGTTAAAAGGCCCTAGTTATAGGCTTATAAATAATTTATAAATATTTTATTCTATTTTATTATTATTCAATTAAATAAACTATAGTATTCAAAAGTAGGCTTGTATCTGGTTTTTAGTTTAGCTAAATAATAGAAATAACAGCTTTAGCTAAATAATTCTGTATAACTAGTTTTTTAAATTCTTTACTAGCTACTGGATTACACTATTTTTAAATTTATATATAAATTTTAGTTTAAAAAGCTATAAATAGAATTAAAAGTAAATAGGCAGTTAAAAGAATTACAGATTATATATAAAATAGTTAAAAAATTAATAGGTTATTAAAATAAAATAAATACAAGAAAATAAATAAATTGAATAAATTAATTAAATTAAATAAATTAAATAAATTAAACAGGTAGAATAGATGAAAATAAATATATTAAATTTATACTATAATAATATATTTTTTTAAAGCTAAGCTCTGTTAAAATATAGAGTATAGTTTATTAAAATAATAGTAATAAAAGTTTTTAATTATTTAGCAGATATTTTTTTAAATATTAAACTAGTTTAATAGTTAAATTTAAATATTTAATTTATTTTATAATATATATTAGTTAAAGGCGGCTGTATTCTTTATAATTTTATATAAAATTTAAAATATTTTTAATTTTCTTTTTTTAAACTATTAATTTTTATATATAGGGGTAAAGATTGGTGTTGGTCTGAAACTAGTTTTTTACTAATAACTAATAAAAATAAATAAATTAAAATTAAATATAAAATATATTTTTATACTAGGGGGTAAAACTAGCTGGTAGATATATAAATTAATAATTTTTTTAATTTTATATAGTTTTAAATATTTTAATTAAGTTTTTTACTAAGCTAGTTCTAAATCTTTATAATATATATATACATCTAAATACAGTAATTATACTATTTTTTAAAATATTTATTAATATACTAAGTAAGCTTTTTTGGATTATTTAGTATAGCTGAGGATTATAAAATTACCAATATTTTATTAAAACTACTATTTTTAAAAGAAAAGCTATATAGTATTAAAATATAAACTAGTATCTAGTTTTTAGTCTAATTAAATACTAGAAATAACAGCTTTAGCTAAATAATCTTTTATAACTAGTTTTCTAAATTTTTTATTAGCTATTAAATTAGGCTATTTTTAGATTTATAAATAAAATATAGCTTAAAAAGCTAACAAAAAAATTCAAAGCAGATAAATAATTAAAAAAATTATAAATTATATACAGAGCAGTTAAAAAAGACAGACAGACTTTTAAAATAAAATAAATTAAATAGATTAAATAAATTAAATAGATTAAATAGTTAGAACAGGTAGAACAGGTGCATCAGATCTGCACTGTGATATAAAGATTATACTAATTTTTTTATAAATTTATTAACTATTATAAGGTATTAATTATAGCCTTTTACTAAAAGCAGTATAATAATAAAATTAAAACTTATAGTATAAAGTAAAATAAATAGTAATATAACTAGTTGCAGATTACTATATAAATAGTAGCAGCAGATTTCAATAAAAAATAATACTTTATAAACTTTTACAGATTTTTTTATTTTTTATATAAAATAAGACCCTCTAAAGTACTTATATACTTATTAAAATCTTAATAATCACAGTTGTTATATACTATTTTATATACTTTCTATATAAATAAATGAAAAATAAAAAGCTAAGATTTTTTTATAAGTTTATTATTATTGATAACTATATTTTTAAATATATATAGCAGACTGTTTTATTTAATATATAGTATAGTTGTATTTAGATATTTTTTAGTATATTAAATATTCAATTTTTACAGGTATTCTATTAATAATCTATTTTAATCTAGGCTTTAAAATTATCCAACAACTGTACAATAATTTAATATATAAAATAATATATATATTACGTGTATAAGTAAAATCTGTCTCTAAAAGCTTATTAAAATTATACTATAATATATATAGTATATTGTTATTTAGTAATCTAAATAGTATATCTGATATAGTATTTATTTTACCAGATCTATAAAAAATAAGTAAAAAAGATTACTAAATATATTTAAATACTTTAACTATGTAAAGATTTAGATATTTTGAAAATAATAATATTAAAGCTGATTTACTTAGTAATAGTGACTGTAAAAATATAATTAGTATATAAAACTACTGTCAACAATGTGGGCAGATTGGCCAGTTGGCGGACTGATGTTCCGAGTTCCGCCCACCCCGCAGCAGAGCAAAAGGTCTTACTTTTATTGATTATTCTAGGCCCTAACTAGAAAAATAATATAAAAATAAACTAAAAGAACTTTATATAAATTACTAAGCTAAAACTGATTTAGCTTATTTATTTTATTTACTTTATTTACTGTATTTATATAGATAAGATAATACTGCAGAAACTTATAGCAGTCCTTTTTTATATATATACTTAAGATTTTGTTAAAATAGTACAAAATCAATAAAATCAAGTTAATCTGACCAGCCGTCACAGCTTTTAATAAATAATACTATTTTTAAATCTTTAAATATTCAAGTTTTTATTTTTTTTGTAATTTAAACAATTTAAATTTTTAACTTTGATAAATAGTTAAAAGAAGTAAGCTTATTTTAAGCTGCTAATAGGCCAACCCCCCTATATAATTATATACTATTTTAAAAGCTGTACTTAAAAAAGACTTTTATTAAATAAATCTTTTAAAAAATTAATTTAATAGTTATTTTTATTATACTAAACCCCTAAAATATAAAAATCCTAATATATACTATAATTAATGCTAGATATTCTATTATAAAAGTAATAAATAAAAGTTATGCTAAGATCTACTAGCTTGTCACAGTGTGAGCAAGAGGCTCCCATTGACCCTAAAGAACGACTAAAGAACTACTATAAATACCTATTTTATCTGCATCCTACCTAAATCTTGTATTAATATAATCTTATATAGTATATACAGTATAAAGCTATCAGCTTTATATTCTAGTTCTTTTATTAATAGTATTATAGTTATTTTTTAAAATATATATTTAAATATATTCTGTAATATAATATAAAGTTATTCTACTAGTTGCTGATTTAAAATACAGTAAATATATGAATTTTTAATTATTAGGCTAGGTATATATGATTTCTGCCAGCCTATTTATATACCTCCTCAGCTAAGGGGCTGGCTGTTTTTTAAAAAAAAAGTACTGTTATAGTATATGTAAAAGACTTTTATTAATTTTAAAAAACTACTAAAAAACTACTATAAATACTTATTGTACCTATATTCTATCTAAATTTTGTATTAATATAGTCTTATATAGTATATACAGTATAAAGCTATTGGCTTTATATCCTAGTTCTTTTGCTAATAGTGCAACAGTTATCCCTTGGAATGAGAACCCGAAGGTGCTCTGTGACATAGCTACTACTATATTTCTTTAAGATTTAGAAAATATTTATGGAATTCAACAGCTAATAAAAAAGTTGGAATAAATTATTTATTATATTTAAATAATTTTAAAGATTTATAACTATATTAAAAAAATATATTTTTAATAATTTTTATTTATTTATTATTTCATTATTTTTGGTTTTTTATAGCTAAAGATCTATAATTTTTATATTAATAAAATTTTATATATAATTTAGTTTCTTAGCTAATACTACTGAAAATACTATAATATTTTATTGAGAGTATAAAAAGTTTATATTTTATATAATATATTAATAAAAATCTTTAAAAATATTATTTTTTTAAAGCCATAGTAAAAAGAAATATTTATTTTGTTTTTCTAGCAGTATATACTATTTATATATACTATAATTATCTAATAATATTTATAATAATAATAACCTAAATTAATAAAATATTATAAACTGCTTCTAAACCAGATAAGCCTACTTTATTAAAAAAGTTTAAAAAACTTTAACAATATGTTTTTTAAAAATGCTGAAAAGCTACTCCTATATTAAAAGTATAATTATATTAGTATTTGAGAAACAAAAAATCCCTGCTGTTTAGCCTATTATATAACATATATTAAAATATACTATAAACTCTAAAAGAATAGCTATTCAAAAGTTTGATAAAGGATTTTATTTATTTTAGCTTATTTCTAGTTGTTTTTTTTTGATACTATTTATTAAAAAGCTTAGAAAAAATATTTAATTTTATATTAATTTTTATATTTTAAATATTTTTTTATAAAAAAGTATTATCTACTTCCGCTTGTAAAAGAAGTTTTAAATAATTTAAAAAAATATAAAGTACTTTTACTAAAATTAAAATTAGAAAAAGCTAAAAATACTTAATTATATTTCAAAGCTATTCAAAATTATGTAAAATATTTATAATACTATTTGAATTTACCAACTTTTCTACTATATTTTAATAATATATTAATAATATTATAGAAACTACTTTAATATATTTTATACTGCCTATTGTAATAATATGTTAATTTATAGCTGTATTTATAAAAACTATATAAAACCAGACTATATACTAAACTCATAAAATATTAATTTACTATATTTAAAATTAAGTTTTTAAATTTAATTATAAACTATAATAAATTTTATATAAGTTTTAAAGAAATTAAAACTATAGCTGAATAGTTTACTTTAACTTATATTACTAAAATTTAGACTTTTTTAGGCTTTAATAATTTTTACTATTACTTTATCTATAGTTTTTTAGAATTAACAGTACTACTTATATATTTCATAAAAAAGAATACTTTTTAGCTAGTTTTTAAACTACTAAAAAGTTTTGAATAGTTTAAAATATTTTTTATTAATATACCTATTCTACGGCTATTTAATTTAAAACAGGGTATTATTTTAAAAACTAATATCTTTAACTATATTTTACAAAAAGTATTAGTCTAGTATAAAAATAATAAAATATTATATTTAATTATATATTCTTTTATTAAAAATACCCCTTTTAAGTATAACTATAATATTTACAACAAAAGACTATTTACTATTATTTATTACTTTAAAAAATAATATTTTAAATTAAAAAAATCCTATTCTTAATATAAATTATTATTAACTACTATAATTTAAGATATTTTATATTTATTAAACTACTAAATTGCTAATAAGCCTAATAGTTTAAATCTTTATTATATTTTAATTTTAAAATTAATTATAAATCTAATAAGTATTCTATTAAGCCCAACAGCCTGACTAAAATATACTAAAAGTAAAATTAGTATTTATTTTATATATTTAAAAAATATTATTTTTAAAAATAAATAAAATCTGTAATTTTTATTTTAAATATAAAAATCTTTCTATGTAGTTTATAAAAGAAATAAATAAATTTAAAAAATACTAAAGGCTTTAGCTACTAGCAAAAACTCTTATTAAACTATATTACTAGTATTATACAAAAAAAAGCTTTTTATTTTATAAAAACTAACTATAAATATTAAATAATAAATAAATTAAAACTAACATAACTAAATTAGCTTATAATAAATCTATTTTAGAATATTTTAAAAAACTTTATATATATAAGCTTCTTATTTAAAAATACTACTAGCCTAATATCTACTAATATATAAAATAATAAATAAAAGTCTATTATATCTATTAAAAAAGTAATTCTATTTAAAAAAAATAAAAAAATCTAAATTTTTTATATTTAAATATATATAGTAAAATATATAAAAAATTTTATTATATACCTTTTAAAAAGTTAAAACTATAATACTATTTTAGTAATTATTAATTATTTAAAAAAAATAAAATATTTAATTTTTTTAACTTTACTACTAATACACCCTATATATTTAATATATATAGAAATTATATAATTTATTTTAATCATTTTTTTTAAAGAAAAAACTCTAATTTATTTTTACATTTTACAAATATTTAATATATTAACTAAATATTATTAGTAAGCTTTTTATAGTATACTACTCAAGAGCTAAAAAAGTTAATATAATATTTGAATAATATTTTTATATTTATATAAACTATTTATAAAATAACTAAAGCTAGTAGCTCTTTTTAGCTAAATTTATACAAAATATAATTTATTTTAATATTATTAAAACTATTTTATTTTTTATAAACTATAGTTTCTATTCATATATAAGCTTTAAATTTATAGTAATTTTAAATAGTTAAGCTATAAAAAATATGGACTAGTTTACTATAAAAATATAAATTATTGTAAAATTTACTAAAGTAAAGATATCTACTCTCTAGACCTAATATACAAAATAAGTTAACTAATAATATAAATTTATAAATAAATCTAAAAAAACTAAAAGATATAGTTAAATATCTACTATATTAAGATACTAAAATCTAGTAAAAGGCTAAATTAAAATATTTTAAAACTATGTAAAATTATAAAGAATTATTATTTTATATATTTTTTAACTAGTTTTATTTTATTTTTTAGTATAAAAATATACCCTATATTTAATACTAGTCTATTTATCTTTATTAGTAAAAAACTAGTTTCAGACTAATACTAATCTCCACCGCCTTATATAAAAATTAATTAATTAAAGAAATAAAAAGTTAAAAATATTTTTAACTTTATATAAAACTATAAAGAACATAGTAACTTTTAACTAATATATATTATAAAATAGATTAAATACTAGGATTTTATTATTAAATTAGTTTAGTATCTAAAGTATACTTACCAAATAGTTAAAAACTTTTATTATTATTATTTTAATAAACTATAATCTATATTCTAATAAATTTAGCTTTAAAAAAGAGGTATACTATTACAGTATAGATCTAATATAGTAATTTTATCTATTTTATCTATTTTATGTATTTAATTTATTTTATTCTAATAATTTAACTATTTTCTTAACTATTTAGTATATAATCTATAATCTTTTTAACTGTCTGCCTATTTCTAATCCTATTATAGCTTTTTAAACTATATTCTATTTATAAATCTAGAAGTAGTCTAACCCAGTAGCTAAAAAAATATACTAGAAAACTAATTATAAAGAATTATCCAGCCAGTACTGTTATTCCTACCAGCCAGCCAGACTAAGAACCAGTCGCCAGCCCGCTCCTTGACATTAATATAGATTTTAAACTACTTACTGCAGTTACAGCTGTATATAATATTAAATATAGATAGTTTAAAATAATATATAATATATTTAACTATAATTCTATTAACTGTCTGCAGTACTGCAAGTTATTATTATAAATAATATACTATATATTTAATATCAATATATATATATATATATTATTAGCCAGTTTAATTTATCTAGAGCCTTTTTATATTAGTTTATATTATTATTATTATTAACATTTTAATAGGTAATATTACAGTATCCAAAGCCTATAAAAATCTTATTTATATAATAATTTATCATTTTATAGTTTATAAGCAGTTTTTTATTATAGATTTTTTGAATTAATCATTACTATTTGCGTTTTGCAGTTTATTTTAAAAAAATAGTTTAGAAACCATATTGGTTTACTAAATTATTTAATATCTATAGACCTTTTAAGTTTCTATAAGACTTTTTTAATTTCTATATAATTAAATACAGCTAAAGAAGTTATTAATATAGAAAAATAATATTATTCTGCTGTATATATAAATACAGATGTTATATTATAATATTATAAACCTATGTTATATAATAAATTGTTAATTATTTTATTTTTAAAAAAATAGTATTTAACTAAGTTTATATAATATTTTTATGAGGTACCAGACTTTGCCGGATATCTTGAAGAAACCAGTATACTAATATATATATATATATATTTATATAGTTTTATATTTAAGTATATTATAATAATATTATATTAAATATAGTAAAATTAAAATAGTATAATAACTATAATAATAACCTTAATAATTATCGTTTTTGAAATAAAAGTATAATTATTATAAAAATAAATTCTAGACTGCTAATTATTACTATATACAATCCAGTATATTTTAAAGTATTATATTTATCTATTATTATCTACTTTAGCTGTATATATCTACTTGCCTAGAAAAATATATAAATATAAAAATCTATTAATAAATTTAAAAATAGTTTTTATTTTTTAGCTGTTTTGTTTTATAAATATTGTTTTTTACTAATTCAGCTATTATAAAAATACCTGCACAATCTTATAAAATATTAGAAAAAAATACTATTAATATAAATTAGTATAGCTGTATATAACTAAAAAATATTTTTAAATTTAGACTATTTATATAAAATATTTTTATTAGTATAATCTAATACTCTAAAAAGCTTACTACTGTAGTTTTTTTTAATTCTTTTATTTTAGTCTACTTACTTAATTTTAATTAGTAAAAGTATTAAAGTTGATTTATAAATTAAAATTCAATAATATTATAAAATATATTATTTTGAATATAACCTCTGCAGCAGTTTTCTCTAGTTTATACAGTACCTTAAATATTATAAATAGATACAGCTTTAGTAATATACTTATATAATTTTATATTATCTATAGTTTATATATATAAAATCTTTAATTATAGCTTCCCCAGTAGAATATTTATTTTTAAGAACTTTTATAAGTTATAGAAATTTTTATTTAATATTTAGTTATTAAAAAATCTGCTAAACTTACAGGTGTTATTATATAAATTATATTATTTATATCTATTCCTACAGTAGTATATTAGTTAAATATTTTATGTAAGGGCCCAAACAGCACTTCCAACCTTTGCAGATATCTGTAAAAGGAAATATATATAGACAACCTAAGGCAGTGGTTATATAACGGCTAAGCAAGCCGGCTGCAGCCGCCCCTAAGAGCAGCAGCTGCCTTATAAGTTAAATAAAGTAGTAATAATATTTTAAAGTAATATATTAATATTTTTAGCTTTATAAAAAGCTATTTATTTATTATACTATTTTACTTTTTAGCCCTTATAATTTTATTATTTAATATTCTGTAAAATAGCCCGGTAAGTAATAGCTGAAAATAATATATAAAGCTAAACTAGGGGTAACTTTTCTAATTTAATTAAAAAAAACTATATATTAACTTCAGAAAATAAATTATCTATACAAAAAAAAGAAAGATTTTAATCTAAAATTTTTATAAATATTTATATTTATCTAAGTAAACTACTAAGCTGTAGAAACAGCTAAAGATTAGTACTATAAAAAAATATTTATATAAAAATTTAAAAAATTCTAATTTTAGTACTGTAGAAACTAAAAAAACTAGTATATATATTAATTTATTTATAAATAAAAAATAATACAGTATCTATAACTATACTATCTAGTATATATTTATTATTAAATAAAAATTAATTATAAAAACTAATAACTAAATTAAAAGCTAAAAAGTATATATTATAATAGTTTATTTAAATTATATTTTAAATAATTTATAAAAAGATAAAACAGCTAAATTCTACTATAAAAAATAAACTGGCCTTTATAAATTCTTTAAAATACAGTTAAAGATTTTTGTAAATAGATAGTAAAAAGCCTAGTTAAAAATATTTAAACCTAAACTTTATAAAAAAAAACTAGAATTTACTTATCTACAGAAATAAAAAAAATAAGAAATAAATTAGATTATAAAATATAAAATATTAATACTATATAGCTATATTTATTTTCTATATTTTTTTATAGGTTAAAAAAAGAATCTTTAAATAGTAGATTTTTTTTATAATTAAATAAAATTGTTGGCATCTCCGCATCTCCCTATTTCTCCATCTCTATATTATTTTTTTCTTTTCTTTTTCTTATTATTTCCTATTTTCTTATCTCAGCCTGTATAGCCAGGACCTCATTAATTAATTAATTTATTAATAAATATTAAGATTTTAAAGTTTTTATATTTTTATATATAGCTATATAGCTATAAATTAGTAGTATATCCTGCACAATCCTAGGTTTTTTTAAATATATTTTTTTAAAGTATTAAAGATTACTTTTTTAAATACTAATACTTTTCTCCTCCCCTTTACAGAGCTTATATTTTAGACAATATAAAAACCGGGATTCTAACTGTTTATATTATACTATACCTCTGTATTTTTGGTTTTATAATATTACTATTTTTTTATATAAAAAAACAAAAATATAAGAAAATATACAGAACTTGGATATTAAGTTGTAATATTTTATAATATATTAAGTTGTAATATTTTATAATATATTAAGTAGTTATTATATTTAACAGCTAAATAAAAATATAATATACTATATAATCTATATTATCTAAATATTAAAACTACTAAAATTAGTAGTTACTTTTTTTTATTTTTTAGACTAAAATATCAACTGTCCGGTGCTTAACAAGACTATTTAAAAATTTAAATATTTTATAGAGTTTTTTTTTAGAAGTAGTATATACAGCTTAGCTAGTTAAACAGCCAGTTTTTAGTATTAATTTAAATAAATTTTTTAAATATATAAAATTAAGATCTGCTAGTATTAATATAGTAAGATCTACCAGTATTGTATTATTTAATCTAACAGCAGATTTTTTATTAAACTTTTAAATACTAAAAGATTTAATATTTTTCTTCTCTATAGACCCTTTATAAAAGAATTTTAATAAAATACTAAAATACTTAGTATAAATTTCTAGACAGCTAATTTTAGAAGTATTTATACTATTTATATAAATACTATATACCTCTACTAAATCTAAGCTACTATAGTTTTATAAAGTTTTTTTTTTATTTAATTATTTACAGCCACTATATTTTTCAGCTTTATTATATCTTTTTCCCCTGTAGAAAGTCTACTACTTTTTTTTATTTAATAAGCACCCATCTTTTATATACTTAAACAGTAATAAAAAAATATTAATTTAAAAAAATTTTTTTTTTCTACTTTTTACCAGATTTTTTATATACTTCCTCTTTTCTACATTTTTTTTGCTTAATTTTTTTATATTTTTTAATCTAATTTTAATATTGCCTTTTATAAAAGACGCCGGTATAAAAGATACTGGTATATAAAATACTAATATAAAAAATACCAGCCTAATTAGTAATAAAATATCTAAACTATATAATTTATTAGATAATAAGCTAAATTTTATAGCTTAACTACAGCTAGCTATAATTATAGCAGAATTAAAAAATATAAACTAATACTTCTATAATTTTAAATAGAAATATAACTAATATAATTAAAAAAAATATACAAAATATAAATATAAAGAATAAAAATAATAATATAATAAAAATAAAAAAAATAAAAAAGAAAAATAGCCAGTATAATATATATAAATCTTAAAGTTTAATAATATTAGTTTTTTTTTTTTAATATAAAGACAGATCAGTATTTTAAATAGTAAAAATATATTATATATTTTAAAAATATTAATCTTTTTATTAACTATATTAAAGATATAGTTTAAATATATTAAAAACCTGTAGTATAAATAAATATTACTAGTTATTTTTAGAGTATAGTTTTTAACTGGTATCTTATACTTAGTAAATATAAAATATATATATATATATATATATATTTTTTAAAAAATAAAATATTTAAAAGCCTTTATATTAGTTTTAAAATTTAATATTATTTAAATATTTACTTATCTGCAAGCTACTACAGATTACAAATAAACAAATATATATTAAAATAAGTTTATTTAAATATTTATTTAAAATATTATATATAATTGCAAGATTTTTTATATTAATAATATTTATAACTAATTAATATTAAGATAGATATATTTTTATTCTAATCTTACTGCTGGTATTAATCTATTTATATAAACTACTACTATAGTTAATTTTTTTAGTTGCCTACATAGTAAAATATTTTTATAGTAAAAATAGTTAAATAATAAGTAAAATACTTAGTAAAGACAATAATACAGAGGTAGTAACTATTATAATAATAACTATTAAAAATTTTTTTTTAAAAAATGTTTTAATAGTATAGGGCCGTATTAATAATATATACTAAAATTAATCTGATTATTAAAGCTATTAAAAAAATTAATATAAAAATAACTATAGTAACTATAGTAATTATTTTTTTAAGAACTTTTGTATATTCTAGCACAGTTATAACTAGTACAGTAATAGTTTTAATACTAAAAGATCTTAGTTTACTAACATAAATATAAATACTAATAACTGGAATAATAATAAATATTTTTTTAAAATAAGTAGAATATATAAAAATAGAATAATTTATAAGTATAGTTACAGCAGCAGCCCCTATATTATAAATAGCTGCTTTTACTAGACTATTTTTAAAATAAAATAAAAATTAAAAGTACTAGTATAAATAATACTAGAAATATAAAGTAATTTTAAAACTATATAAGTAGACTATAATAGATATACTAAGTATCTGTTTATAATAATAATTAAATTTAACTATATAATGCCTTAACTAACTCTACTATATTTAATAAGTTTAATAATATATATTATAATTATAATAAAAATAATAACAGCTATAAGAACTAGACTGATATCTACTATAGTAATTATTATAATAATAAATATAAAAATCAGCTTTATAATTATAAAAATAAAAATAATTATATATTTTTTGTTTTTTTTATACTAATAAATTTAATAAATTTATAGTAACTTGCAACTGCTGTTATACTACTTTTATATCTTATAATAAACTATATTAATATATTTTATATATAGTAGTAGAAAATATAGAAATAAAGGATTTTTCCAAAGTACTAATTTTATATTAATATAATATATAAAAAATTCTAGTACTTAAAGTACTAAAAGTTTTAATAATAAATATACTATAATAGGCTGTAGACTTTAAAACAGAACTCTAATAAAGTCTCTGCTTAGTAATAAAGTATATAAAAATATAGAACCTTAGCCTATTACAGATAGAATCTGCTTAGACCTGTAATTTAATATATAAAAATAATAAAAAAAATTTATATAAAAATAATAATATAGTAAAAGAAAAAGGCCCTCTACTAATATCTTTAAATATTATATTATTTATAAAAAAATACTATACTAAAATATATTAAGCCTTTTAATAATATATTTATTTTTACTAGATATAAAAAGAATATTAATATTAATATACTCTGTATATAGTAAACTACTACTATAATAATAGATTTTAATAAAAAATCTAATTTTTAGATAATATACTTAAATATAGGGTACAGCTTAATTCTTATCAGCAAAGTTTTTACTTTATTTAAAAATATCAGGTTTTACCCTATTAGTAAAAATATTTGTATTATAGATATTGGCTCTAAGTATACTATAAATAAGTATATCATTTTTTAAATATACTTTTTAAAAGTAATAGCAGAGTAAAAAAATATTAGTCTTTTAGTTAAACTATTTAATATTAAGTATTAATATAGCTGTACTAATATAAAAGTATTTATAGTAAATAATTCTAAGTTTAAAGTAGATATATTTATTAGTATAGATATTATTAGATGTAAGAATATTAATAAAAGTCTAGTATAGTTTTTTATTAGCTTTTTATAAATTAACTACTGTATATCCCTTGGCTGTCTTAATACCAGTAATAAAATTAATTACTATTTTTTAAACTCTAAAAATTAAATATATAGTAGAAATATAGCCTTTAATAAAAAATATTTTTTTAAATATATAATAAATTAAATATTTTATTAATAATAGCCTGGTTCTGCTTACTAATACACTATATATATAGTTTAGGCAGTTTACTAGTATTTCTTTTATAAGTATTTTTAGGTATCAATTTTTAAATATATTTATAACTGTAATATTAAATCTATCCGACTTATCCTATATATTATATTTATTAATTATATTTATAAAATATTGCAGAAAGGCAGTTAAAAAGATTATAGATTATATATAAAGTAGTTGAAAAAAAGAAGACAGGTTGTTAGGGTAAAATAGGTTAAATAAATTAAATAGATTACATAGATTAAATAGATTAAATAGATTAAATAGATTAAATAGATTAAATAGATTAAATAGATTAAATAGATTAAATAGATTAAATAGATTAAATAGATTAAATAGATAGAACAGGTGTATCAGGTCTGTACTGTGACAGTTTATATATTTTTTTCTTATATTTTAAAATATTAATTTTTATGTTTTTTACTATATATATTTTTTATATTTATAAGTATTTTACTATTTTATAAAAATTTATAGTTTTTAGCTAGCTTTAATTTTTTATTTTTATCTAAACAGTTTATAATTTTTTTATTTCTATTATTACTATTTTTATACTTTCTATCTTAATATTTTTATTCTGTTTTTTTATATAGGGGGGGTTGGGTTTTTTTAATTAAATTATTATATAAAATATCTTTAAGATTAGTAGTATATACAAATTATTTTTTGATATATTTATACTATACATCTTTTAGTAGGCTATATATAAGATAATACTACTAATATTTATTAAAACTAATTAAATTAGTATATTTTCACTTTTTTAAGTAACTTATAAAAATAAATACTACTTAAAAAATTATTTTTAAAAAAAAACTAAATTTAAATTAAATATATTAAAGTTATTTAGATTACTACCCCTATAGTAAATACCCTAGTATAAATTTTAAAATTTATATTTATTATTAAAAATACTACATCTGCTTTAATAAAAGTAATTATATTAATTATTTTTAAATATTTTATTTCTACTTTTTTTAAAATATTTATCTAATTTTAATAGGTTTAAAGGCAACTGCTTTAACCTTTATTATTTTATTAACTAGATTTAAAAAAAATAAAAATTAATACTAATTAATATACTATACTTATTTTTTATAAGATCTTTATTATTAGCTGCCTTAGAAAAAAACTTTATATTTAAGTATAACTTTATATTAAAAATAAAAAACATACTTTTTTAGACTATTTAAATATTTTTATTTTTTTAAAATACTTTTTAAAGACCCAGATAGAAAATATACTATTTAAAATAAACTTTTTAATTTTTAATAAAAATAACAGAGCTTTTATAACTATTTTACTAAATTTTAAAAACTTATATATAAAGCTAAAATATATTTTAATACTTTAACTAATAATTAAATAAAATATTAACTACAGATTTAAATCTATACTTATAAATAATACTTTTTTAAAAAAAGACTATTTTATACTATCATACTTTTTTTAAAGTTTAAAGAACTATTATATATAATATTTTTATAAATCTAGGCTAAATAATTATTTCTAGAAACCCGCTACCAACCCAGTACTGTATATTTAAAAAAACTAGTTTAAATTCTAGAATAAAAATAGTTTAAAAAAATCTATTATTTTTAAATATAATTTTATAAATTTAGTTACTGTATACTACTGGTTTCTTTACCAAAGGACTATCTACTATAACTATAAAAATACTTTTATTATAAATTAAACTACTATTTTATTAAAAACTACTTTAAATCTAATACTAAAGTACTATAAGTAGTATTTATATATTTTTTATTTTTAAACTTTTATATCTACTTGTTTTTAAAATATTATTTACTTTTTTATTATTTTATTAAGCTTATTTTTAGTAACTAAATCTAGTTATAGTTTTTATAAATTTTTTAATCCTATTTTTTTATTATAGTTTAAATACTTTTATTTATTTAACTTTAGTAAACAGTTAAAAAAAAGTAAGTCTACTTTAAGCTGCGAACAGGCCAACTTCTCTGTATAATTATATACTATTTTAAAAGCTGTATTTAAAAAGATTTCTATTAGAAAAAAATTTTAAAAAACTAATTTAATAGTTATTTTTATTATTTTAAGTTCTGAAAATACAAAAATTTTAATTTATATTATAATTAATATTAAATATTTTATTTTAAAAGTAATAAATAAAAGCTGGACTAAGGCCCACCAGTTACTATTATACTCTTTAAAAATTTATAAAATAATTATAGAATTTAATAGCTAATAAAAAAAGTTAGGAGGGTAAATATTTTAAACCCTTTACTTAAAGTTATCGCCAAGGTATACTAATAAAATTACTAGTTTATTTTATAATGTATATAATATATTTAAATAAAAGTTGTTATTATCAGCAGTACCTATAGCAAAAAATAATAAATAAAATAAAATATTAAAAATAATATAAAGTTTTTTCAGCTTATATACTATTAGATGGCGGAATAGTTGCAGATATTATACTATTTAAATAAAATAAAAATTTAGCTGTATTATTAAAATAAATATTAGAAATATTTGCTTAAGTAAAGCCTTAATTACTTAATAATTAATATAGACTACTATCTGCTTTACTGCCTATACTAGATATCTATATTTTTTAACTATCTAAAATAGTTTAGATATTTTAACTTAGTTAATTAGTAATTCCTTTTAGTACTACTTAATTTACAACTGAAAAAAAAATTAGCTAAATTATATTTATAATAAAAACTTCTGTTAGTACCTATTTTATATTATATTTTAAACTTAAAAGATTATTTAATACTGTATAGAATAGTATAACCCCTATACCTTACTGCTTAGAAGTATTAATATTAATATAAAATATATAGAATTTATTAAAATATATTAAAACTTGTGTCTGGTGCAAAATACTTTTAATTATTTAAAAAAACTATATTTTTATATTAATTAATTCTATTAAAAATAACTTTATTACTTAATTTTTTTACTGTCTTTTTAAGCCCTTTTAAAATTAACTTAGTTAAAAGTATCTTTTTTTATTAAAAAGGGCAAATTACTTTTATATAAAATAAAATATAATTTCTTAGCCAGTTTATTAGACTAATAAAGTAATTTAGTTTTATTAATATTTTAAAAAATTTTAATTTTATAATTACAGTAACCTTAGCATCAGCTGTAGTTATACTAAAAATATTTATATTTTAACTAAAAATTTTAATAGAAAAAGAACTAAGAAATAATTTATTTATAAATAAGATAATCTACATTTTTTTATATTTATTAAAAGATTATTTTAAATAATTAAGGTAATTCTAAAATATTTCTAAAAAAGAATAAGGTTATCTATATAGACGCGGAGAAATTTTTCTATTTAATAAAAAAATATTTAATCTGCTGTTATATATATAAAATAAAATTAAAGTAGTCTATAGAATAGACTTTAAAAAACTTTTAGCTACAGTAGAAGATAATATTTATAAATCTTTCACTGTTAAAATATATTAGCTATTAATAAAATATTTTAATTATATTTAGTATAAAAAAATAAGTAGCTTTAATTAGGGCAGTAATTATATCTATTTATATTAATATAGGGTATATATTAAAAATAGCTAATATATTTAGTATACAGATATTTATAACTGGCTATAGTTTTAATAATTTTTAGCTAATATTATTAACTACTACTTTGCTAACAATAAAGATAAAAGTACTAAAAAGTATAAACTTTTTTATTTTTTTATTTAGTTTATTTTTAATAACTTATTAAAAATATTATTAACAGCTTTTTAGTATATTAGGCCTAGCTTATAGACCTTAGTATTTTTACTTGGTTTATTTTTTTATTTTTTATATATAAAAATACAAAGCTATTAGTTTATAGGGACTTTAACAATATTCTTATTACTTTAAATCTTTAAAAATTTATTAATAAGGGATTTAAATACTTTTTACTAATTATCTATACTATAAACAGTAATTCTGTACTTTAATTTTTTTTATTATAAATAAATTAACTTTAAATTTTAGTTGATTTTATATCTCCGGTAATACTAATATAAGCAATTGCAGTATTTTATATTTATTTAAATTAAATACCGTATAATATACTATAGTTATATTAAACTTAAAAATTTAACTTAGTTGTATATAATAATTAATAGTAATCAGCTATAGAAAAAGTTTGGTAGCTATTATACTTCTAAAGTTTATATTAATGATATAAATAAAAAAGATAATATTAGTATACTACTTAGACTTAAAAATATAGTTTTTATTAGCAGTAAAAATTAAAGATTATACTAGTAATACTATTTTATTATATATAAAAATAGTAATCCTTTTCTTTATAAAGATTAGTTAACTCTGGCGATAATTAGGCTTAGTGGTAATTATTAAAAAAAATAGTATTTTAATAATAAATAATATTAATAAAGTAATTTTTAAAATTACTTTTAAATTTATATAGTCTAAGAATATTGCAACTAATAAGAATATATACCTTTAAATCCTAACTTAAATATATATTTATATATATACAGATTAAAACAGTTTAATTGGCAACTG
This sequence comes from Aspergillus japonicus CBS 114.51, assembly GCF_003184785.1. Taxonomy (NCBI): domain Eukaryota; kingdom Fungi; phylum Ascomycota; class Eurotiomycetes; order Eurotiales; family Aspergillaceae; genus Aspergillus; species Aspergillus japonicus. The sequence goes on along the minus strand of NW_020291648.1, from coordinate 276,645 downwards.
TTACAGAGATTAGAATAAACAGTAGAATATAATATATACTATTAAATTTTTACTTAATTTTATAAATATATATAGATTAGTTTATAATAGCTACTAAAATATCTAAAAAGTTAATTACCAGCTAATATTTATTTATAATTAATATAATATATCTAAAGTTTAAATATACAGTATCTACTTTATTATTAATATAAACGTTAATAGTTGTATATTACTAATATTTAAATAATTATTTTTATTTAGATGCAATAAAGAACTTATTGGTATTAATTACTAAAACTATATTTAAAATTATACAAAATATATAAAAATTATAGTTTATAATATATATATAAAATATATTATTTAAAATAAATAATATAGAGTAATCTAAGTATTATAGATATAATATATTTTAATACTTATAATAATCTAAGATTTTTTTTTACTGTAGTTAATATTAGAGTAATAAGTATTATTTTTACTATTATTATATCTTTATATACTTTAGAATTTTTTATATATATAGTTAATTTAGCTATAGTAGAAATATTTGCTTTTAACTAAGTTATTATTACTATTACTATTACTATTAGTTTTATTATAGTATATTTTTTAAACTTTTTTTAATAGTAGTTATTATAATAGTTATAGCTGTAGTAGTAATTACAGCTTTAATATTAGTTTTATCTATAGTTATATTTATAGTTCTATTGATTATAATAATTTTTATAGTTATTCTTATAATTTTTACTATATTAATTATTTTAATTATTATTTTTATTTTTATATTTATTTTTAATAATTATTTTAGTAGTTATTATAATAATTATTAAATCGCCTATATAAATCTATTCTACAGGATTTACAGCAGTAATAGAAACTGTTTTAGTTATTAAAATTTTAGTTATAGTAATTAATTCTAATAATTATAAATATTATTATAAATATAATTTTAGAATTTATTTTTTATACTTAGATTATATTTATTTTTTTAAATAGTAAAGTATAAATTTATTTTATTACTAAATTTTTTAAGTATTGTTTCTTTTCTAGATTTTTTAATATATTTGCGGAGCTTGGGTTTAATATAATATTATATTTTAATAATAATATTTTATTTATTTAGTATACTATAACTTTATATAAGGCTATTTATCTTAAAAATATATACAGTTAAAAATTAATTATAGTAAATATTTTAAATAGTATATTTATAATTATTAAGTTACTTTTAAAGTTTACTATTAGAAACTTTTTAATATACTTTAATAGTAGCAATCCAGTAGTTAATATTTCTAAAATTAATAAATCTAATCTAGTAAATCTTATTAATTTGCTGTATCTACTATATACTAATATTACTCTAAAATAAGATATTTATATTTTAATTTATAATAATAATATTTTTAGTAAAAAATATAATACAGAGATATTAGTAAAAAGTCTAAATAGTATAATAATAGATTTTTTTATTATACTCTACTAGATTTCTATATTTTTAAAATACTGGTATATTTAGGTAAAAATAGCTAATATTAAAAGTATACTACTATATATTATTAACAACTTAAGGCCTATTTTATAGGCAAGAATAATAATTATTATTATTTTTATTTTAAATAGAAGAAAAGAATAAAAAAAAATAGTACTGTATTTTTTTACTAATATTACTATTTCTACTGCTGGCGGTATTTATTATAAACTTTTAGTACAGTTACTATTATCTATACTATTATTTTTTAAAACTAAGTTCTTTAAATAGTATTTATAGATTCTGCTATATCTATTGTTTATATACTAGTATTATTAATATATATAATTATTTTATTTTATTTAACTTAAATAAAATAATTATAGTATATTTAATCTATCTAAGTACCTATATTTACTATCAGTAACTTTTTAGATATTTTAAAAACTATTAATTTTAACTGTATATTTTAAACTAAAAATATTTTTACTTTATGCTTTAGCTGTATTAGTTTTATTAATATTATTTTAATTACGCTAATAAAAATAGGTTAAATAGTTAAAATCTAATTATTTAATAACAGTTTATTAAAGGTGTTTTAAAAAAATAGTATTAAAAAATTAAAACTTTTAATTTTATTAAAGAAATATAATTTAGCTAATAATAGAACTGGAGTATTAATAAATAATCCTAGAATTAACTAAAGTAGTATTACTACTGATAGTAATAGTATTATTATTAATATTATTAATATTAAAAAAATATATATATATTTATTTAAAAAGTTATATCTGCCTTAGTATTTATAAATAATATTAGTAAAGGTGCCGGCACGGAAATTAAAAAAACTAGTAATAGTAAAAGTAGAATAATATTTTTAAATTTCTAGATTACTATCTTAAATAATTATTTATTGTTCTATTTAATAGAATAATTATATTTATTTTTGTATTTATTTTTTAAACTATATTATATTCTAATTTTCTATATTATTTTAATAGATAATTATATTACTATTAATATTACTGTATTTAGGATATTTTAAAAAATATTAATTATATTTTTATAGCCTGTATTAACAAAGTACTGTATATAGTATACAGTATTAATAATATTCTATAAGTATATTAATATATATATAATTTAGTATTATATATATTAATTATATATAATATGCTGTTATATAGAGTAAAAGTTTTAATTAAAATAAAAAATAAGGGTTGTAGTAGTTTTATAACTTATATACTAAAGTACCTGTACAGTATTAATTAGTTAGGTTTAGAAATTATAATAAAAATAGTAATAAGTAATATTAAATAGGCAAAAGTTAATAAGTAAATAATAATAAAAAATAGAATAATTTTTAATAAGTAAAAGATTAATAAAAAGAAATTTGGAATAGTTAGGTAGTACTGGAAAGAAGCTAGTAGCTGGTAGCACTACAGATATTCTACTAATATATTTAGCTTAAATAGATTAACCAGTTTAAAAAATACTACTATTATTAAATTTTATTAATTATTAGACTTTTAAATAGACTAAGAATTAGTAGTAGAATATGCTACTAATGTTATTAGTAACAACTGTTGCTGATAATAAAAATAGATATAATTAATAATACTTAATTAAGTCTTTAACTATCTATATATAATATATAAGATTCTTACCGGAGGCGGCGGCGGCCGGCAGATTGCCGAGCAGTTGATGGTGGCAGAACATGCTCAGGGTTACAGCCAACACCTAATATTTAAAAATTACTTTAAAGTAGATATATTATTTTTGAAAAACTAGTTTTTTATTTAAAAAATAAAAATAAATATCTATAGATTTTTATAGTATATACAGTAAATACTAGTTATCTACTAATACTATAAAACTTTTAAAATAATATTACTAATATTAAAAAAAACTATACTCTAGTAAATATATATAATTTTAGTATTTAAAAATAAAATTAGTTAAACTATTAAGTTTTTATTTTTAGTACTATATATAAAGCTAGTTTTTTAGTATACTAATAAAACTATAATATAACAGCTAAAGTATATTAACTTTATTAAAAAATATATAAGATTTTTAGCTTTACTACTACAGTCTGTCTGTATAATAAGTAGATATTTATATACTATTATAGTACTATTGATTAAAATATATTTTTTATAATATTTATAGATACTTTTAATAAGTTATATAATATTAAAATTATTAATAATTTTATAAAACTACTATAACTTTTTATAATAATTTAAAATATTATAGTTTTACAGCTGTTTATAATAAATTAGTATATAATTTTTTAAAATACTATACTTTTTTTTAGTTAATACTTAAATTATATTGTTTAAATATATTTAAAGAATTATTTTTTTAGATGTTAATCTATACTATTAATAATAAGATTTTATTTAATACTATATTTAATTATAATAAAAATAGTAGCTAAAGTAGTAGTAAAAACTATAACTGTAAATATAGTAATAGCTATAGCTATAATAAAAATTAGTATAAGTTTAATATATAATATAAGTATAAGCAGTTTAAAACTACTAATAAAAATTAAATATTTTATATTTTTTATTAGTATACTAAAAATTATTTTTTAAATAAATATTTCTTAAATCTGGTAAATAAAAAAAATATAAATATAAATATTAATATAGTATTTAAGGCTGTAAGTTTTATACTACTGTTTAAACTACTATTTATTAATACAGTTAATATAAACTATAAGTTTTTTAATATTATTATAATGTTAGTCTATTTTAATATTAATATTATATTTTAAATAAATAAATATTTAAATTATAGATATAATTAAATACTTAATTTTAGTAGTGTTAAAAGTATAGTATATTTTAAATAATATTTTATTATTTTTATATTTAATATTTATTAGACTATAATAGTAATAGATAAAATGTTTTATACTATTAGCTATAGTACTATATTTATTAAACTTATAAATAAATAAAATAAGTTATTTAATATACTAAAACTAGATTATATATAATTTATACTTGTTTTAATAAATAATTTTATTTTATATAAACAGCTAATATATTTTAGTATATATATATATATTAATATTAAAAATATAATACTTTTTATTAAATATAATAAATAACTGGGCTATATTATTACTAGCACTGCTTAGTATTTTTTTATATAATTAGTATAGCAAATTCTAATATTATATATAATCTATATAGCTGTAGTAGTTTAATTTATTTATTTTTTATTAATTTTATAGCTAATACTATTAAAAAATCAGCTAATATATTAATTCTAATATATTTAGTATATTACTATACAGCCTATACCTATAAGTATAAAATATATAACTTTATAAAATATATTATTAATTTTAATATTAAAAAGATATTTTTCTGTTACTGTATAATTTTTATTTTTATAGAAAAAATTAGGTACTTTTAATATTATATACTAAACTATATAATTTTAGTTTATAAGTTAAAAATTTTATATATACTAATATATATACTCTACTGCTAATATACAGCTAAACTAGTATATATTACTTTATTATTTTTATAAATTATATATTTTATTACTACTGGGTATTTCTTTTTATAAAATATAGTAAAATTTAGAATAAATCTATTATTATATAAAATTATTTTAAATATCAGCTAAATATAAATATTAAACATATTTATAATAATAATATACTGGAATATTAGCTGCTTATAATTTACTACTAAAAATAAAATATTATTTAAAATTTTATATTATATTACTAGTTTAATTTTAGTCTAATTACTAAAATTAAGAATAAATATTTTATTAAACTATATATTTTAGTTATAGCTGATAATTAATTATTTTACTATTTCTAAAATTATATATTTTTTACTATTAATTAAATTAAAAATTAATTTATATATAATTTTATTAAAAAAATACTAAATAAAGCTTTATATAGTATACAGCTAGATATTTTCTACCAAAAAGTTCTAAGCTGTTGCTGCTAGTATTTAACTTTTAAAAAAATATATAATAAATGAAAAAATTATATATAAAAAGACTACTTTATTAGCTATTTTAAATTAGTTTATAAAATCTATAATATTAAGATTTACTAAATTATTTATATTTATAATATTATATTTAATAAACAACTAATTTTATAAATATTAAATATAGCATTTATATATAATTTTAATTCTATATATAGTAGTACTGCTAATATAAAGTATATTACATAAAATAATTTATATTACTAGTTCTTTTTACTATACTTTTTTTAGTTTTTTTAAACTAATTTTTTAGTAATTTAATTTTTAAAAATATAAATATTACTATAGATTTTAATTAGTTTATTAAATATAAATAAATTAATATACTACTGCTATTACTAAATAAAAATAATACTATATATAATATAGCTGTAATACTATCTTCTGTTATTAAAAATAATATTTTAAATAATAAATTAAAAGTTATAAAATTTTTAATTATTAATAATATTTTTTTAGTATTAATTTTTTTAAAAACTATACTGCAGCTGTTATATTATTTAACTTATATCTATAAGCTGTTTTATATACTATTTAAATTATTATAATTATATATTATTAATATAAATAATAATCTAAATCTTTATATTAATATTTTTTAATTTATTTATTAAAAATTATTTTATTTATATTTTATTTTTTAATACTGCAGCTATACAGTCTACTGAGAGTCTGCCTAAATATAAAAAGTTTTTTATTATAAAAAATTAATACTATAAAATATTAGCTATATTTTTATTAGCTATACTAATACTATAGCTTATATTAAAGCTTTAAAGTAGTATAAAGTAGCCTATTAAAAAATATAGTAATAAATTAAATAAAATATTTTTTATATTATATTATATATATATAAATTTAGACTTCTGCCTTTTAAATAAATATAAAAAATTAAATATAATAGTATATATAAAATATATCTTATTAATAAAGGCTTTTGCAAGTATATTAAAAAAAACTATTAAATAAAAAAAATCTATATTATAATTATAAAAAATATTAGTTTTGAAATTTTTATTACTTTTACTACTATACTTAGCTGGGTGCTATATAGCCTTAATATTATTATAATTTTTTTTAGTATTAAATTAAATAAATTAATATATATTAAACTACTGGACAACTTTTAAAAAAGTATATATAATATATTTATTAAATTATTATATAAATTAAAGTAGACTTTGATAAGTAGTATAATATACTTTATAACTTTTTTACTATAAACAGTTTTAAATATTTATATATAAATTGTTTTATATTTATTAAAAAATATTCTTTTATATTTATTTCTATTAATAATATTCTTTTACTTATACTGGATCTTTTTATAATTAATATTTTTAAAAATTTACTTAATAATTTTATTAAGTTTACTAGTAATAGCCTTTATATATACTCTTCTAAAATCAATATTATATAAATAAATAAAGATAATTATTTTTTATAAAAACTATATATTAAAAATTATTTAAAGTATTTTAGTTTACTTATTTATAAAGGTTTTTTTATACTATTTAACTGTAAAAGCTTTTTATTTAAATATAAAAAAACAGTACAGCTGGATAATATTAAATTATATTAAAAATATAATAATATACTAATTTTAATTATATTTAATATACATTTTAATAATATATATATAACTAGTAAATTATTACTTTTTATAGTAAATTTTAATAAGCCTTATATTTAAGCTATAAATCTTATCTAATATTATTTTACTACCTTTTAAAATCATTATTTTTTTTTATTAATGTAAAGATTTTAGTTTTATTAAATATTATAATATTAACTGGGCCGGCCCTTATATTTATAATATTATTTTAATTTTTAGCTATATTTTTAAATTTACAGATAAGCTTATTTTTTAAAATTTAAAAAAAATAAACTGCTATTATACTGTTTTCTATTAAAAATAAATTTATTATTTCAACTATTATAATTTAAAAACTTTTTTAGCTTTAACTTTTTTTTATTAAATTAAATATTTAATATTTTAAGGCTATACTGGTGTTAATAACTAAGTCTACTATAATTTTTATTAATAACTAATCTACTAATATTTTAGCTAAATATTTTAAATTCTATATAAAAACTAAATATTGTAAGGGCAAACAGGACGGACCCAGCACAGGCCACTAAAACAGGACTGGTTTAACTTGTTTACTCTGTTTATTTTGTTTAATATATATATATAGATAAAATAATACTATAGAAATATATAGCTGCCTTTTTTTCTTCTTTTTTTTTTTATACTTAAGATTTTATTAAAATAGTACTAAATTAATAAAATTATATTAATCTAATCAGCTGTTATATAATCTTAAGTATTACTTTTTTTAATATCTATTTTCTAAAACTTTTTATAACTAAATATATAAAATATATATTTTTATTATAACTAAAAAGTTTTTTTTTTCTATACAAGCCAACAGCAATAACAGTTGATTTTAAAAAATATAAGTCTAAAAAAATATAAATTTTAAAATTAAAAATTTTTATATATAACTAAACTGTTGTTAAAACTAAAAGAACTTTATTACTATAGTTTATAAACTATATAAAACTAATAAATAAAAACTAGACTCTAAACTAAGTTAAACCCTAAATTAACTAGTATTAAAACTAAAGAACTGGAATAGTTATAATAGTATAAAATATATTAAAAACTAAATTATTTAAAAAAAAATATAAAAATTAATTTTATTTATAAGACTAATAAAACCCCCGGTAGAGATATTACAGCTAAAAAATTTTATAATTTTTATAAAAAAAACTCTGTATATATTTTTAAGTTGGTATTAAAAACCTATAGTAAATTTAAAAAAAAATTAATAAACTATTAACTAAAGTAGATAAACTAAAAAAGAACTAATTTAGTTAAAGATTTATTAAAAAGTACTGTTTTATAATATTAATCTACTAAAAACTAAAAAAAAACTTTAAAAAACAGAACAACTTAAGTTAAGGTATAGTAAAATATTATATTAATTCTAATAACCAGTATAGATTAAAAAGTACTATACTTTAAAAAAACTATAAAACTTTCTAATTCCCTAATATTTAATAATAAAAAAATATTATCTTTAAAAACTAAAGACTAGCAGTTAAATAAAAATTTAAAACTAATATTAATTATTATAAAAATCTATTTATATAAAAAACTTATATAGCTAGTTATTATAAAAGTAATATCTGCAGATATCTACTTTCTAAACTTAAAACTAAAATTAAATAATTTTTTAAAAATATAGTAGATATTTTATTTTATTTAGCTATAATTTATATTAATCTAAACTAAAAGTAGAATACTAAACTAGAGTATATATATTTTAAAATAATATTTAAATAAAAATTTTATAATTTTTATACTTAGTTTTGCTGCCTGGCTGGTAAAATAGGTATTTTTAAAAACTTTTAAAAGTTTAATTTCTACTAAAAATTATTTTTAAAATTTAAAAAACTAACTTTTATTAAGTTTTATAAATCTAATATTAATTTTAAATAGTATACTACTACCTATACCAGAGTCTTTAATAGTATTAATAAAAATATAAAATATTATTATTAAATTTTATTTATAAATTAAAAAAATAATTTAAATAGTAGAATTATTTTATTAAGTAGTAAAAATAAAACCAGAACCCTATTTAGACCCTATATAAATAAAAAAACCTGTACTATATTACTAGCTAAAAAAAATATTTCTACTATAAAAAATCTAAATATTTAAATTATAATTATCTAAAAAAATACTTCTAATCCAGATAATAAAAAGGGCTAAATTTAAAAATATATTAGTAAAAAACTTTATTAAAAAAAAGTTTTTATTTTAGGTATATTAAGTATAAACCAGTAGTATATTAATTTAAAAACTTTATTAAAATCTTTTAAAAATAGTTTTATAATTAAAACTTTAATTTTAAAAAATATAATAGCTGTTTTTATTTAAATTCTAGTAGATATTAAAGTAAATATTTATACTTATATTAATATAAAATTTACAGTTAAAATAAAAATATTTTTAAAAGTAAAATTATTTAAATTATAAAATATTTAAAATATAACTAAATCTAATAAAAGATTTTTTACTTTTTTAATATATATAATCTATTTTAATTTAACAGTAGAAAAAAGACCTTTTATAAAAAATTTTTTTCTAGTATTAAATTTAAAATTTTATAATATAATTTTAAAAAAACTATAGTTAGTAAAGTAGAAAGTTCTGTCTAACTACTATAAAAACTAATTAATATAGTTTAATAAACTTTTATTTAAAAATAAAGTTTAATTTAAATTTTTATAAGTAGTACCCCCCCGCCTTATTAAATACTAAAAGATTAATTAAATATACTAAAAAAATATAAAATAAAAAAATAAATTAATTTTTAGATTTAAAAAATATATAGTAAAAAGTTAGTAGTTAATATACTATAAAAAGGCCTTAACCTGTAAAAGAATATATTTTATATAAAAACTAATTTTATATAGTTATAATTTACTGGAATATTTTATTAAAAGTAAGCCCCCCTATAAAAAAAATTATTAAAAAATAATAAAATAGAAAATTAAATCTAATAATTTAAATATAAATTTTATAAAATTTAAATAAAACTAGATTTTATATAACTAACCAAACTGAAGTGCTTGCTAAAATAAACAGAATATTATATTTAAATAAAAAAAATAAACTTAAAAATAAATTTATTATTAAAAATACTAATTATTAGAAAAAACTAAGAGCAGCTAATTTAAAAATTATATTAATAAAAATAACCAGCTTCCAACAATACTTAAAAAAGCTAAAGTTAAAAATTTTTATTATCTTTTTATAAAAAATTAAAAAGGTAATTAATAAAAATATATAATTATTTTTTACTAAATAAAAATAATAAAAAGTTGTAAAAATTCTTTTTTTTAATATTATAATTTAATTAAAATATTTTTTAAATAAGCTTTTAATATTTTACTGCTGTTTTATACTTATAATTATAAAATTTAGCTAAATAAAAAATCCTTATTTAAATTTTTTCTACTGTATAAAATAACAGTAGAAAAGTTAAAAGCTGTAAAATACTATATTATTAAAAATTTAAAAAAAAAATTTATTATTTTAAGTTTTATTTTTTTTACTTTACTTATTTTAATAGTTAGGAAATCTAAAGGACTCTATATATATATAAACTATTAAAAACTTAATATATTAATTAAAAAAAATCTATATTTACTACTATTAATTAATAAAATTATTAATTAACTAAAATAAGCTAAAATATTTATAAAGTTAAATATTAAATAAAATTTCTACTATATTTATATAAATTTTAATTTAAAAAATCTAACTATTTTCTAAATCTAATATAGTATATTTAAGTATAAGATTTTTTTATTTAAATTAATTAACAGATCTGCTGTATTTTAAAAACTAATAAATAAAGTTTTTTATAAATATTTTAATAAATTTATAATTATTTATATTAATAATATTTTTATTTATAGTAACAACTCTTTTAAATATTAGATTTATATTAGATTAGTTTTTAAAAAACTGTATAAAGCCAGTTTATAAGCTGCTATTTATAAGTATAAATTTTATATTACTAAAACTAAGTTTTTAAACTTTATTATTTTAACAGATAAAATATAGATAGATTTAAAAAAAATAACTATTATTAAAAATTAAAGCACCTTAAAAACTATATATAAAGTATAATTATTTTTTAAATTTTATAATTTTTATTAATACTTTATTAAAAATTATAGTAAACTAGCTTAGCTATTAACTTTGCTTATATATAAAAATATTTTTTTTATATAAAATAAAAAATACTAAATAGTTTTTAAATTTTTAAAAAATATTTTAATTATAATACTAGTACTAATTTATTATAATTCTATTTATTTTACTAGATTAGAAATAAATACTATAGATAAAACTATTACTAAAATTTTTATTTAATATATTAATAATTAATAATACTTTATTTTATTTTTTTTAAAAACTATAACACCTGCTGAACAGAATTATAATATTTATAATAAAAAAATATTAGCTATTATTTAATTTATAGAAATTTAAAAAATAGAACTAAAAGAACTATAGAAAAAAAAGTTTTTTAAAGTATTTACTAACTATAAAGTACTAGAATACTTTATAATCTTAAAAAAGTTAAATATTTAATAAGTATAATAAGCTAAGTTTTTATTTAAATACTATTTTTAAATTTAATATAGACTAAAAAGATAAATATACTAGCAGATATACTTATATAATAAAAAAAAACTAATAAATTAATAGGCTAAAAATAAAACTAGATTATATTATATTTTAAATAGCTAGATTTAAAAATTCTATAATTATTAATAATATTTATATTATTTTTTTTAAATAAGAAATTACTACTAATTAACTAAATTCTGTATACTAACTGTAAATTAAATAAACTTATTTAAAAGTAAAAAGATACTAATAATCTAAACAGCTTTTATTTTTTCTAAAACAGATTATTACTGTATAAAAAACATCTAGTAGTATTTAATAAAAAAAATTTAAAAATTAAATTATTAAATAAAATATACTATCAGCTATTAACTGTATACTTTAAATAAATAAAAACTTTTAAACTAATTAAATAATATTACTATTAAAATATTTAGAATAAAAATATTTAATAATATTTAAATAATTTTATAATTTATAAATATAAAAATTAATAAAAAAAATTATTATAGAAACTGCTTTAACTATTTTTAGCTGCTAATTAACTATAATAGTATATATTTATAAATTTTTATATACTACTAAAAAATATATAAAAATATAATATAGTATATATAGTAGTAGACTAATTTTTTAAATAAGTAGTATTAATTTTATATATAAAAAATATAATTATATAAAATATAGTTTATTTATTTTTTAAATTTATTTATATTTAAACTGGACCTCCAGATACTATTATTTCTAATAAAAAATCTTAATTTATTTTAAAATTTTAATAAAAGTTCTACTGTATTTTTTAAATTAAGCTAAAGCTTTCTACAGCTTACTATTTTTAAACTAATAAATAAACTAAAAATATAAACCAGTATCTAGTTTAAAAACTAATTTTTTTATTAATAATTTTTATAATAACTGGTTAAAAGTACTACTAATAATAAACTTTACTACTATTTATTTACTATATATATTTTTTAAAATATTTTTATTTTAAGTAGAATATAAATATTAACTTTAACTGTTGTTTAATTAAAAATATTCTACAGATACTAGACTAGAAAATATAAATATTATTTATATTTAAAGTATTATAATCTACTTTAAAAATATTTAAAAATTTGTTAAAACTAATATTATTAATTTTTAAAAATAATAAGCTATATAAACTAACTATTACTAAAAGAAAATCTTAATTTAACTAAAAAATAAAGTATATATTAACTATTTTAACTAAAATTAGAATTAACTATTTAAAAAGCTAGCTAATAAATAGTATAGTTTTTATAAAATTTTAAAATAAAAAAAAAATATTTTCCAGGTATAATTATCTGCTAATATTAAAGTATATTTAGTATTTTATTTTAAAAAGCTTTAGTTTATATCTACTAGTAATCTACTACTAAAATAAATTTAAAACTAAATAAAACTAATAAATATAAATAAAAATATAAAATATAAAATAAATAAAATTTTTAACTTTTATATATAATAGAAGCGCTTAATATACTAAATATAATAAAAAAATTTAAATAAAATAGATTTAATATAGTATTCTACTAGTAATCTATAAAATACTTCTATACTTTTAAAAAATTTTTATAACTTTTATTTAATAAGCTCTAGTTTTTTAAAATATCTTTTAATTTAGCTAAAAGCTGCTGTAAAAAAAGCCTTTAAACTTAACTATTTTAATAACAACTTTATATATAATTTTAAAAAATATATTTAGTCTACTATTATACTATAAAAATAATTTTAAAATAGACCCAGAAAGCACCCCTTATCTGCAGACAGTTAAAACTAATTTAAAAAATAATATAAAAATAAATAAAATAGACCTAGTATAGGCTACTAAAATAAAACTAGTTTAACTTATTTACTTTATTTATTTTATTTAATATATATATATAAATAAGATAATACTGTAAAAATATATAGCTGTTTTTCTCTCTTTTTTTTTTCCTATACTTAAGATTTTGTCAAGATAGCGCTAAATTAATGGAATTATGTTGATCTGATCGGCCGTCACAATATATATTAATTAAATAGTACTTTATTTAGTATAAAGTATATACTAAGAATATTAAATTTATTTATATTAAAATAATAAAGTAAACAGCTAATAGTTTTACAAAGCTGTTTAAATATATAGTATATATTTACTTTCTTAAACAGCTTAGTATAGTAGATTATATAATCTAATATTTTAGTATAATATATTTTTTTTTATTTTAAAAATCTAAGCAGCCTTATATTTTTTTCTTTTTTTTATAATTTAGTATATAATATTCTTATTTATAGAGAATATAAAAAATATTTAGAATTATATAATTTTAGATTTTACTACTTTTACTGCTAATATAGTATATAGCTAGTTATATATATAATATAATATATATTAAGCTGTTACAAATTCTTTATAAAAAATCTTTTTAAAAATTAGTTTTAAAATTAAAAAAAATTATTTTTTAACTATTTTACTTATTTTGCCTAACTAGTATATCTATAGGCCTCGCCAAAGCCTGCGGGTTTACAGGTTGGGTCCAGATCTAATCTAGTTTTTAGCAGGTTTGGATTAATAGGCTTAATCTATAAATTAGATATAGATTTAGATATTTAATCTATAGATTTTTAGCAGATATCTGCAGGTTATTAAACTAAATAAATACTATATAGTTACTAGATTATATAAATTATATAGTTTCAGCTGTATTCTTAAAGTATTATATTTATATTTAAAATAATCTAGTACAGAAGATATTTAGTTATATATAAGTTTATAATAGTAGAAACTAAAAAATTAGATTTATTTATATATAATATATATTTAATATAAAATAAATTAATTATTATTATAATATAGATACTTTTTAATTTTATCTAATATTTATAGCTGAGTTTTTAGTAGAGAAATATTTTTATTATTTTTATTATTATTTTTTTTTAGTTACTAAAACTGTTTAGTTTTTATTTGTATTAGAAGTAATACTTTTTTTTATTTATTATATACTTTAATAGAACTGGTACTTTTAGTTGTTTAGAAACAGCTTTTTTATTACTTTTTTTTTATTTATTATTATAACTATTTTTATTATTACTAATCAGCTTAAGACTTTTTTTAAAAAAACTATATTTTTTTTAGTTAATTTTAATTTGTTTTTTAAAAAAAAAATTTTTTTAGGTGATAGTTTTTTTCTTTACTTTAAACTATATTATATATTTATACAATATAAGTTTTTATATCATAGTTATATTTAATAAATTTTAGCAGTAGTAGTAAATATTTTAAATTAAATTAAAAAGTTATTTAATACCAGTACCAGTAGTAGAAATAGAAAATATATTATAAGCAAATTTTATAAGTAAAAAATATATATATTAATTATTTTTTTAAAATATTTAAATTAGTATAGCAGAAACAGTAGCTAAAATAAATATTAAAAAAATTTAAAATAAAAAAAAATAAAATATATAATTATTAAAATAAAATATATAATTATTAAAATATTTTATAAAATTATTTTTTTTATCTTCTAGGCTGGGTTAATCTAATCCTATTATAAAAAAAAATTAATATTATTATTTAGTTAAAAAGATTTTAAGGTATTATTTTCTAACTATTATTTTAATTTTATTTATTAATATAATTCAAAATATTTAATAAAACTTTTTTAATATTTAATAATCTATTTTAAACTTTAATTTTTAGTCTAGAAAAACTAGAGTTTATATTATAGTATAAGTATTATACTAATAGTAAAAATATTATTTTTTATATTATTTATTTTACTATAGTAATAGAAAAGCTTTATTTATATTATATAAAAACTAATAAGTATCAGCTTTTTTTATAGTATATTTTTTTATTTAAGCTGTTTAATAGATTTTTTTAAATATTTAAAAAGTTTATTATAAATAGTAAAGATTAGGTAAATATTAATATTTTTAGTTTTTAACAGTACTGTAGTAAATTTAAAAAATAGTTATATAATTTATAATAAATAATTAATTTACTACTACTAGTTTTAATTAAGCTTAAAATATAGGTAGCTATACTTTAAATAAAACTTATTTAAAAATAATTATAAATATTTTATATATTAAAGTATAAAAAAAATTAAGTTTTAGTATATTTAATTATTTTAAATTAGTATTAATACTAGTAAATTAAACTATAGCTTATAAAAAATCTTTTAGTATTAAAAACTAGTATTAATAAAAACTATAAGGGTTTAAAGCTATAGTAAAAATCTTAGTAATATAATAACTTTTAAAAATAAAGTAATAAAATTAATTAATTTTATTTAGTATATTAATAATCTTCTGTTTATTATATTTTAATTATATTATCTAGTTTTAACTTTTAGTCTACTAAAGCTTAGTAGTATTATTTTAAAAATTAGCTTTTATTTAATTAAAAAGCTGTTTTAAGCTTAACTAAATTATATAAGCTATATAAAAAACCTAAATAATTACTATACTATTATTAAAATCTAATATTTAAATAGTTTTTTAAATACTAGTTAATAATATATTATTATTTAATATATTATTAGTAGTAACAGTGAAAACTTGGTTTCTTAAATAATATTACTATAATAACTAAAGTAGAATAAAGTTTAAATAATTTTTAAAATATAATTTATATAATAGTTTAAATTTAAAAAGTATTTTATAGTAGTTTTAGTTATAATTAATAAAGGAGCCAGTTACTACTTTAAAAGCTTATTAAAAAAATAACATCTAATAATTAAATACTAGTAAAATTTTACTATTTTTAAAAAGCTTATTTAGAATCTGTTAGTAGTATTTAAAAACTATATTTTATAACTAGTATTATACTATTTTTATAAAAAAAATCTTAAACTATTTTAATATTTACTAAATAATAAAAATAAAAATTTAAAATTCTAAATATTTAAAAAGTTAAAATAGTAATTATAATTTAGTAAAAAATTAAAAAATACTAGTTTTCCAGTTTAATTAACTAATTTTAGTAGTAGATTAAAACTTAGATATTTATATAAAGCTTTTATATTAATATCTACTATTATAAGTAAAAAAATAGTATAGTATAGTATATATCTTTTATATAAAGTTCTAGATATAACAAGTTCTAGTTTATTTTATATATAAAATAATATATTTTTTTATACTTAAACTTTTATTTTTAAGGCTAGGATAATTTAATATTTGTTTATAATATTTATATATTATTTTTAAAATACTATCTAAAGCTTTTGCAACTTAAATAAAATAATTCTAAATTTTAAAAAAATATTCTATATTTTATTATATTTATTATTTTTTATTAAAATTAGTTTAAAACTACTAAGTAATACAATTATTAGCAGTTATACTAAAGTAAATTATATAATAATTATTATAATTAAAATAGATATAATTAAAAAAAATATAAAATTTAATAGTAAAACTAGTTAAATAAAGTTAAAATTAACTATAGACTCTGTTTTATAAATAATATTCTATTAACTACTTAAAAAATTAGGTATAATTTTATTAAAAAAAAAACTGGGCTACTATTGAAAATATTTAAATAATTATTATAATATAATAATAAATAAATATTAATAAACCAGAATATTTTAAATAAAAAATTATAAATATTTAACAGTAAGATTATAAACTTATAATAAAAAAAATCTTTTAGATTAGGGGGGGATAAAAAATACCCTTATTCTATATTCTAATTGCTAAATTAATAGTTTATATTAATCTTATTATAAAAAAAGTTAACCTGTTTAAAAATAGTAAAAAATTAAAGCTAATTAGATTATAAAATAAATAGATAATCTATAGATAATCTATAAATCAGATAGATTATCTGCTAAAAATCTATAGAATATATAGATTATCTGCTAAAAATCCTTTTAATTTATTTATATGGGCTAAAAAAAGTAAATAGGGCAGAAAAAGCAGTAGATATTAAAAAAATAGTAAATACTAAAAAAGTAAATATTTTAGTTTTATACTATAATATTTAAAAAAATTTATTAGTTAAGTAAGGCCTGCAGAATATAGTATAAATATATTTTATTAAATAATATAAATTAAAAAATATAAAAAATAAAATTATTATTTAATTTAATAATTTTATAAAGTTATTTACTTTATAAAATATATATTTACAGCTGTATATAAAAAGTATTTTACTAATAATACTTATACTTTAATTCTAATATTTTTAGTAGTTATTTTTATAAATAAAAGCAGTAGCTTATACTGGTATAAATTAGATTTTAAATATTTTTTTTATAAATTTAATAATTTAAAATAAAAACTACTATTATAAAATCTTAATACTAATATAAAATAAGAAAATAAAAATTAGATTAGATTATTTAGTACTTTTATATATTTTAATATAGTTTAAATTTTTTTTTTAAATAGGTTTTTAGTATATAACCTGTAGAATAATATACTTAACCTACAGGTTGGCGGGTTCAGGTCTTGGGTCCAGAATTCAGACCCAACCCATAGGTACAGATCCTAATGTTGGACCCAAACCCGAGCCGTGGCAAGGCCTATATATCTACTATATTAAATAGATTTTAACAATTTCTAATCCTTTTTTACTTTTAGTAATCTAAAAAATTAATATAGTATTTACTCAATTTTTATTAAAATTATGTTAAAGTACTTTATCTGCTTTTAAATCTAAATATTTAATTTAAACAAACCTTCAAAAAGTATAAGCTACTATTACTACTTATCTACTATATATATTTTTTTAAATATTTTTATTTTAAATAGAATATAAATATTAGCTTTAACTATTATTTAATTAAAATCTTTTATAGATATTAAATTAGAAAGTAAAAATATTACTTATATCTAAAGTATTATAATCTATTTTAAAATTATTTAGAAATTTATTAAAACTAATATTATTAACTTTTAAAAATAATAAACTATATAAGCTAACTGCTACTAAAAAAACCTTAATTTAACCAAAAAATAAAGTATATATTAATTATTTTAACTAAAATTAAAAATAACTATTTAAAAAGCTAACTAATAAATAGTATAATTTTTATAAAATTTTAAAGTAAAAAAAAAATATTTTTGAAATATAATTATTTACTAATATTAAAGTATATTTAGTATTTTATTTTATAAAGCTTTAGCCTATATTAACTAGTAATCTACTACTAAAATAAACTTAAACTAAAATAAAATTAATAAATATAAATAAAAATATAAAATATAAAATAAATAATATTTTTAACTTTTATATATAATAAAAGCACTTAATATACTAAGTTAAATTAAAAAATTTAAATAAAATAGATTTAATATAATATTTTACTAGTACTTTAAAAAATACTTTTATACTTTTAAAAAACTACTATAACTTTTATTTAATAAATCCTAGTTTTTTATAATATTTTCTAGTCTAGCTGAAAACTGCTGTAGAAAAAGTTTTTAAATCTAATTATTTTAATAATAACTTTATATATAAATTTAAAAATCATTTAAAATCTACTATTATATTATAAAAATAATTTTAAAATAGATTTAAAAAGTACTTCTTATCTGCAGATAGTTAAGGCTAACCCAGAAAATAATATAAAAATAAATAAAATAAATCTAATATAGGCTACTAAAATAAAACTAGTTTAACTTATTTATTTTATTTAATATATATATATAAATAAAATAATACTATAAAAATATGTAGCTGCTCTTTTCTTTTTTTTTCTTTCTATACTTAAGATTTTGTTAAGATAGCGCTAAATTAATAGAATTATATTGATCTGATCGGCTGTTACAATTAAATAAAAAAATAAATAAAAAACAGTCTTTTAAATCTACTATAAATATCTTAAATATTTAGTTATACTATTTAGATTAACTAATACTTTGGCTATATTTTCAAACTATATCTAACTTTTTAGAATATTCTAGATATTTTTTATATTATTTATTTAAATAATATTCTTATCTTTTTAAAAGACTGGTTTTTTTATACTATTTATTTTTATTAAGTATTAAAATACTTACAAAAGGCAGATTTCTGTATAAAACTATTTAAATATACTTTTTACTAGAATTATATTAAGTTTTTAAGATATATCATATTTTTATATAGTATATTAATAGAATATTTTTATATAGCTGATACTAATAATATTTTATAAAATCTAAATATTTTTAAATTTTTATAATTTTTATTAATATCTTATTAAAAATCATTTTTTAATTATACTGTTATTAACTTTTTGAAAGGCACCCAAAATAGAAAAAAGTCTAAAAAAGTAGTATTAACTAGTAAAAAAACAGCAGTATTTTAACAGCTTTTTTATAGTTTTAAAATTATATTTTTATTAAGGTACTTTAACTTTTAATAAAAAATCTAAATAAAAATAAATATTTTTTAAATAAAATATAGTGAAAATGTTATTTTAACTAGATAACTATAAAATATACTATTTTATTATATTTTAGTTGAAAAAATTTAATAGTACTAAAACTTACTATTTAATCCTAGATTAAATATTTTTTACTATTATTTATTTATTTAAATATTAGTACTAGTATTTTAAAAGGCTATTATATACTATTAAGATTTTATTAAACTATTAAAACTTTTAAAACTTTTAAACTTTTATAAAACAGATAAAACTAAACAGCTGTTAAACTTAATAGTATATATATTTAGATAATTATTATTTTATTATTTAGTATTAGTCTGGTAGATGCAACCCTACTAATCTACTACTAAAAATAAAAGAATTTAAAAGTTTTATTTAATATAAAGATTTTAAAGTTAATATAATATTAAATAGCTGGGGAATTTTTTATATATTTATAATTACTTTTTATAAAATTCTAATTTAAATATAATAAAATATTTTTATTAAAAAGTCCTAAACTTAGTACCTATATAGTATTAAGCTTTTAATAAGATTAAAAAAAAAACTAGTATAAAAACAGTTAACTAGACTGTTAAAATAAGATTATTTTATAATAAATATATTAATATATTAATATATTAATAGTATTCTAAGTATATAAGTATAAAACCTTATTATATTTTAAAATTAATAAAAAGTTATATTTTCTAATTAAAAAAAAGTCAAAATAAAAATATAAAAATATAAAAATATAGTATTAAAAATTTACTGTTTTATAAGATAATTCTGGCTTTAAGTAGTAGAAAATTAATAAAAATAATCTTAGTATATAAATATTACTTATATATTTCTGTATAAAAAAGCCTGTATTAATATTTACTAAATTTCTATTATAATAATTAGCTAATAGACTATTTTAAATAATTAAAAATAAAAGCTTTTTTCTAAAAAAAGTTCCACTGGATAAATCTTTATAAAAATATACTTATTTGTATTAAAAAGTATTTTATTTATTAAAAACTTATATCTTTTAAATATAAGCCTTATAGTAAACTTAAATTCCTAATAATTCTTAGCTAATTCTTTATTAAACTATTTATAAACTTTATTATAAATCTGCCTTTTATTATAACTAAAAACAAAATTTTAAATTTAATTTTTATTATTATTAATAGATTTAATAAAGTAGTGTTAATTTCGATTTATTTTATGTACTATAACTGTTTCAAAACTTAATAAACTTTTGTATAGAAAAATTAAACTTTAATATAAACTTTTATAAAATATAAATTTAAATAAAAAAACTTTTTACTAGTAGATTTTAGTTTTAAATTAATACTATATATAGGTTAAACTCTACTTATCAACAGTATTTTAATTTTAAACTAATAATTAAATAAAAAGAGTAAATTAGACTTCTAAATAATATTTTTAATACTTTATTAATTAGAATTAATTTAACTGGTTTATTTTATTACTATCTGTTTAATTTATATATAATAATACTTTAAACTCTACTACTAGCTATTCTTTTAAAGCTTTTTTAGCCTATTTATCTAATTTCTTTATACTAAAATTAGTATTTTTAAAAGAAAATCTCTATAGCTAAAAATTATATTGATAAACTAGCTGTATTATAAAACAATCTACAAAACTATTATTAAAAAGCTAATAAAATATAAAAAAATACTAGATGTAAAAGTATAAGTTAATAACATTTAAAAAAAAATTTAGTAAAATTATATATTAAAAATTTAAAAATTAAAACTTTTTTTAAAAGTTAGCTTTTTAATATATATGACGGTCGGTCAGATTAACTTAATTCTATTAATTTAGTACTATTTTAATAAAATTTGAAGTATAAAAAAAGACTGCTATAAGTCTCTACAGTATTATCTTATTTATATAAATAAAGTAAATATTTTAAAAATTAAAATTTATTAAATAAAGTTATAAAAGTTTTTTAAAAGTATAGAAGTATTTTTTAGATTATTAGTAAAATACTATATTAAATCTACTTTATTTAAATCTTTTGATTTAATTTAGTATATTAAGTACTTTTATTATATATAAAAGTTGAAAATTTTATTTATTTTATATTTAATATTTTTATTTATATTTATTAGTTTTATTTAATTTTAAATTTATTCTAATAGTACATTACTAGTTAATATAGGCTAAAGCTTTTTAAAATAAAATATTAAATATATTTTAATATTAGCAGATAATTATATTTAAAAGATATTTTTTTTATTTTAAAATCTTATATAAACTATACTATTTATTAGTTAGCTTTTCAAACAGCTATTTTTAATTCTAGTTAAAATAATTAATATATATTTTATTTTTTAATTATTTTTTAATTATTTTCTTTTAGTAATAGTTAGCTTATATAGCTCATTGTTTTTAAAAATTAGTAATATTAGTTTTAAAAAATCTTTAAATATTTTTAAAGCAGGTTATAATACTTTAGATATAAATAATATTTATATTTTTTAATTTAATATAAATTAAATTATAGTTAAAATTAGTATTTATATTTTATTTAGAATAGAAATATTTTAAAAAATATATACAGCAGATAAATAGTAGTAAAGTTTATTATTAACAGTACTTTTAACTAATCATTAGAAAATTATTAATAAAAAAATTACTTTTTAAACTAAATATTAATTTATATTTTAAGTTTATTCATTAGTTTAAAAATTGTAAGCTGTAAAAAGTTTTAGTTTAATTTTAAAAAATATAGCAGAACCTTTACTAAAACTTTAAAATAAACTAAAATCTTTTATTAAAAATAATAATTTTTAAAAGTTTTATTTAAATATAAATAAATTTAATAAATAAACAGGCTATATTCTATACAGTTATATTTTTTATATATAAAATTATTACTATTTTTTTAAAAAATTAGTCTACTATTATATACTATATCATATTTTTATATATTTTTTAATAGTATATAAAAATCTATAAATATATACTACTATAGTTAATTAGTAGTTAAAAGTATTTAATATAATTTTTATACTTATAGATTATATAGTTAACTAGATATTATTAAATATTTTCATTTTAAATATTTTAATAATAATATTATTTAATTAGTTTAAGAATTTTTATTTATTTAAAGTATATAGTTAATAGCTTATAGTATATTTTATTTAATAGTTTAGTTTTTAGATTTTCTTTACTGGATACTACTAGGTATCTTTTATATAGTACTAATCTATTTTAAGAAAAGTAAAGGCTATTAAGATTAGTAGTATTTTTTAATTTTTAAATAAATTTATTTAATTTATAGTTAATATACAGAATTTAGTTAATTAGTAGTAATTTTTTATTAAAAAACATAATATAAATAGTACTAATAGTTGTAGAATCCTTAGATTTAGCTATTTAAAATATAATATAATCTAGTTATATTTTTAGTTTACTAGCTTATTAATTTTTTATTATATTCTTTATTATATAAGTATATTTACTAGTATATTTACCTTTTCTAAGTTATATTAAATTTAAAAATAGTATTTAAATAGAATTTTAATTTATTATTGTCAACCTGAGTCAGCATTTAGTCAGCATGTGACTATATAAGCCCTAATCTCTATTAGACTAGTGCCTAGGTACTCTTTTGGTGGAACGGTTAGGCGCTCCAACAGTTATAAGCCTGGTTAGCCCTTAGCTGACATAATCCCCACATCCACTATTTAGGATTCAAATCCGGCCCTAGCTATTGTTCTATTTAGGGGGAATAATAGGAATAGCCCTGGGGGCAAGAAAAAAAAGCCCTAAGATTCCTAATCCAGTTATTAAAAAATCAAGATTAGGTGATTTCTTTCAAACTGGGGGGGTGTATCAACCTGAGTCAGCATTTAGTCAGTATGTGACTATATAAGCCCTAATCTTTATTGGACTAGTGCCTAGGTACTCTTTTGGTGGAACGGTTAGGCGCTCCAACAATTATATTTATTATATATTTGACTTTTATTGAAATTATAAAATATTCTAATATCCTATAGTTAATAAGTACTTTGGAAAAGATTTTGATTATTTTTTTAATTTTATTTTTCAAATCTCTGTAGACTAAATAATAGCCAGTATTTTGTTATTATAAATTTATAATTTTATTTAGCAGATATTATAGTTTTAAAGAAAATAAAATAAAATACTATTAATTATTAATATATTAAATAAAAACTGTAGTAATAGTTCTATCTGCAGTATTAGTTTTTAATTTAGTAAAATCAATAGAATTATAATAAATTAATACTAGTATTATAGTAAAAATATTTTTCAAAATTTTAAAAACTATTTAGTATTTTTTATTTTATTTAAAAAAATATTTTTATATATAAGTAGAGTTAATAACTAAGCTAGTTTACTATAGTTTTTAATAAAGTATTAATAAAAATTATAACATCTAAAAAATAATTATAGTTTATATATAGTTTTTAAAATATTTTAATTTTTAATAATAGTTATTTTTTTAAATATATTTGTATTCCGCCTATTAAAATAATAAAATTTAAAAACTTAATTTTAATAATATAAGATTTATATTTATAAATAGCAGCTTCTAAACCAGCTTTATATAGTTTTTAAAAACTAATCTAATATAAATCTAATACTTAAAAAAATTATTATTATAAATAAAAATATTATTAATATAAATACCTATAAATTTATTAAAATATTTATAAAAGATTTTATCTATTAGTTTTTAAAATACAGCAGATCTGTTGGTTAATTTAAATAAAAATCTTATACTTAAATATATTATATTAAATTTAAAAAGTAGTTATATTTTTTAAACTAAAATTTATATAAATATAGTAAAAATTTTATTTAATACTTAACTTTATAAATATTTTAGTTTATTTTAGTTAATTAGTAATTTTATTAATTAATAGTAGAAGATATAAGTTTTTTAGGTAGTATATTAAATCTTTAATAGTTTTTATATAGAAAGTTCTTTTTTAAAATTTTGTATTATTCAAATAAATAATATAAAGGGGGCAGAAGTTAAAATAATAATTTTTTTAGATTTTTATTAATATAATATTTTACAGCTTTTAGCTTTTCTACTGTTATTTAATACAGTAGAAAAAATCTAAATAAAATTTTTTATTTAATTAAATTTTATAATTATAAATATAAATTAGCAGTAAAGTATTTAAAGCTTATTTAAAAAATATTTTAATTAAATTATAATATAAAAAAATATTTTAATAAAATTACAATATTAAAAAAAGGTTTTTATAATTTTTGATTATTTTTACTTAGTAAAGAAAAATTATACCTTTTTAAATCATATTTTAATTTTAAAAAAAATAATAAAAATATTTAACTTTAGCTTTTTTAAATATTACTAAAAGTTAATTATTTTTATTAATATAATTTTTAAATTAGCTGCTCTTAGTTTTTTTTAATAGCCAATACTTTTAATAATAGATTTATTTTTAAATTCTTTTTATTTAAATATAGTACTTTATTTATTTTAGCCAGTACTTTAGTTTAGTTAGTTATATAAAATCTAGTCTTATTTAGATTTTATAAAATTTATATTTAAATTACTAAATTTAATTTTTTAATTTTATTAATTTTTATTAATTTTTATTAATTTTTATTAATTTTTTTATTACAGGGGAGTTTGCTTTTAACAGAATATTCTAATAAATTATAATTATATAAAATTAATTTTTATATAAAATATTTTTTTTTATAGATTAATATTTGTATTGTATATTAACTATTAACTTTTTACTATATTTATTAAATTTAAAAATTGATTTATTTTTTTATTTTATATTTTTTTAGTATGTTTAATTAAATCTTTAATATTTGATAAGACAGGGGGGTACTATTTATAAAAATTTAAATTAGATTTCTTTTTTAAATAAAAATTTATTAAAGTATAATAATTAATTTTTATAATAGGTAAATAAACCTTTCTACTTTGCCAGCTACAATTTTTTTAGAATTATATTATAAAATTTTAGATTTAGTACTAAAAAAAAACTTTTATAAAAGCCCTTTTTTCTACTATTAAATTAAAATAAATTATATATATTAAAAAAGTAGACAATTTTTTATCAAATCTAGTTATATTTTAAATATTTTATAGTTTAAATAACTTTACTTTTAAAATTATTTTTACTTTAACTATAAATTTTATATTAATATAAGTATAAATATTTACTTTAGTATTTACCAAAACTTCGGCAGAAACAGGTATTATATTTTTAAAAATTAAAATTTTAATTTTAAAACTATTTTTAAAAATTTTTAAAAGTATTTTTAAATTAATATACTGCTGATTTTTACTTAGTATATTTAAAATAAAAACTTTTTTTAAATAAAGTTTTTTACTAATATATTTTTAAATTTAGCTTTTTTATTATTTAAATTAAAAGTATTTTTTTAAACAGTTATAATTTTGTTAGGGCCGGTTAAATCAGTTTATTTCTACCAATTTAGTACTAACAATATAGAATATTAAATATAAAAAAAAGAAGAGAAAATAAGAAAAAGAAAATATAAGCCTATAGCTTATCTACAGTAAAACAGCTTAAAAAATAAATAAAATAAATACTCTAAAAATATTAAATAAAATTAGTTTAATAGACTATATTTATAGGATTATTTTTATATTACTTTTAAAGTTATTCTTGGCTGTCTACAGATAAGAGGTATTTTTATAGCCTTTTTAAAAATTATTTTTATAATATAATAATAAACTGTACTTATTTTCTAAAGTCTTAAAAAAATTATTATTAAAATAGTTAAAATTAAAAACTATTTCTACAGCTGTTTTTAGCTAGGCTAAAAAGTATTTTAAAAAATCTAGGCTTATTAAATATAAATTATAGAATATTTTTAAAAATACAAAAGTATTTTTTAAATTACTAGTAAAATACTATATTAAGTCTATTTTATCTAAGCTTTTTTATTTAATACAGTATATTAAATACTTTTATTATATATAAAAGTTAAAAATTTAGTTTATATTATATTTTATATTTTTATTTACTATAATTAGTTTTACTTAGGTTTAAATTTATTTTAGTAGTAGATTACTGGTTAGTATAACTTAAAGCTTTTATAAATAAAATATTAAATATACTTTAATAGTAATAAACAACTAAATTTAGAATATATTTTTTTTATTTTAAAATTTTATATAGGCTATACTATTTATTAGCTAACTTTTTAAACAGCTGTTTTTAGTTTTAGTTAAAATAATTTATATAAACTTTATTTTTTACTTAAATTAAAGTTTTTTTTTAGTATTAGTTAGCCTATATAGTCTATTATTTTTAAAAATTAATAATATTAGCTTCAATAAACTTTTAAATATTTTTAAAGTAAATTATAATATTTTAAGTATAAGTAATATTTATATTATCTAATCTAGTAATTATTAAAGGCTTTTAGTTAAAAATAGTTAAAACTAGTATTTATATTTTATTTAAAATAAAAATATTTTAAAAAATATATATAGTAGATAGACAGCAGTAAAGTGTATTACCAGTAATAATTTTAACTAGTTATTATAAAAATTATTAATAAAAAAATTAGTTTTTTAAACTAAATATTAGTTTATATTTTTAGTTTATTTATTAATTTAAAAATAGTAAACAAGAAAAAGTTTTAGCTTAATTTAAAAAATGTAATAATACTTTTACTAAAATTCTAAAATAAACTGGGATTTTCTGTTAAAAATAATAATATTTAAAGGCCCTATTTAAGTATAAATAAATTTAATAAATAAATAAACTATATTTTATATAGTAATATCTTTTATATATAAAATAAATACTATTTATTTAAAAAACTAGTTTATTATTATATATATTATATTATATTTTTATATTTTTTTTAGTAGTAAAAAGTTTATAAATATATACTACTACAGCCTATTAATAACTAAAAGTAGTTAAAATAAATTTTATAGTAGTTTTTTTTAATAATTTTTATATTTATAAATTATATAATTATTTAAATATTATTAAGTATTTTTATTTTAAATATTTTAATAATAATATGATTTAATTAGCTTAAAAGTTTTTATTTATTTTAAATATATAGTTAATAATTAGTAGTATATTTTATTTAATAGTTTAGTTTTTAAATTTTTTTTATTAAATACTATTAGGCGTTTCTTATACAGTAGTAATCTATTTAAAAAAAATAAAAACTATTTAGATTATTAATATTTTTTTACTTTTAAATAAATTTATTTAATTTATAATTAATATATAAAATCTGGTTTATTAGCAGTAACTTTTTATTTAATAGAAATAATATAAGTTGTATTAACAGTTATAAAATTTTTAAATTCAGCTATTTAAAATATAATATAATTTAATTATATTTTTAGTTTATTAATTTATTAGTTTTTTTTTATATAAGTATATCTGCCAGTATATTTACCTTTTTTAGTTTATATTAAATTTAAAAATAGTATTTAAATAAAAATTTACTTTATTATATTTATTAAATATTTAACTTTTTTTAAATTATAAAATACTTTAATAGTTTATAGTTAATAAGTACTTTAAAAAAAATTTTTTATAATTTTTTTAATTTTATTTTTTAGATTTTTATAGACTAAATAATAGTTAGTATTTTTTTATTATAAACATTATAATTCTATTTAGTAGATATTATAATTTTTAAAAAAAATAAAATAAAATACTATTAGTTATTAATATATTAAGTAAAAACTTTAGTAATAGTTCTATCTATAGTATTAGTTTTTAGTCTAGTAAAAAAATTAGAATTATAATAAATTAGTATTAATATTATAATAAAATTTTTTTTAAAAATTTAAAAACTATTTAATATTTTTTATTTTGTATAAAAAAATATTTTTATATATAAGTAGAGTTAATAGTTAAGCTAATTTACTATAATTTTTAATAAAATATTAATAAAAATTATAAAATTTAAAAAATAACTATATTTTATATATAATTTTTAAAATATTTTAATTTTTAATAATAGTTACCTTTTCTAGATCTACCTGTATTTTATTTATTAAAATAATAAAAATTAAAAACTTAATTTTAATAATATAAAATTTATATTTATAAATAGCAGTTAATAAACCGGCTTTGTACAGCCTTTTAAAAACTAATTTAATATAAATCTAATATTTAAAAAAATTATTATTATAAATAAAAATATTATTAATATAAATAATTCTAAATTTATTTAAATATTTATAAAAAATTTTATTTATTAGTTTTTAAAATACAGTAGATCTGTTAGTTAATCTAAATAAAAAGATTTTATATTTAAATATACTATATTAAATTTAAAAAGTACTTAGATTCTTTAAGTTAGGATTTATATAAATATAATAAAAATTTTATTTAATATTTAACTTTATAAATATTTTAATTTATTTTAGTTAGTTAGAAATTTTATTAATTAATAGTAGTGGATATAAATTTTTTTTAATTAGTATATTAAACTTTTAATAATTTATATATATATAAAGTTCTGCTTAAGATCTCTAGACTATTAAAATAAATAATATAAAAAATATAAAACTTAAAATAATAAATTTTTTTTAAAATTTTTAATAATATAGTATTTTACAGCTTTTAGCTCTTCTACTATTACTTTATATAGTAAAAAGAATTTAAATAAAGATTTTTTATCTAATTAGATTTTATAATTATAAGTATAAAACAGTAGTAGAATATTCAAGGTTTATTTAAAAAATACCTTAATTAAATTATAATATTAAAAAAAATTTTATAATTTTTTATTATTTTTATTTAATAAAAGGTAATTATATTTTTTTATTAATTATTTTTTTAATTTTTTATAAAAAGATAATAAAAGTTTTTAACTTTAGTTTTTTTAAATATTACTAAAAGCTGATTATTTTTATTAATATAATTTTTAAATCAGCTGTTTTTAAACTTTTTTAATAATTAATATATTTAATAATAAATTTATTTCTAAATTTATTTTTTTATTTAGATATAATATTTTATTTATTTTAGTAAATACTTTAGTTTAGTTAATTATATAAAATCTAGTTTTATTTAAATTTTATAAAATTTATATTAAAATTATTAAATTTAGTTTTTTATTTTACTATTTTTTAATAATTTTTATATTATAAAGGGGCTTATTTTTAATAAAATATTAAAGTAAATTATAACTATATAAAATTAGTTTTAGTATAAAATATTTTTTTTATAGATTAAAGTTTTTTATTATATATTAGCTGCTAATCTTTTACTGTATATTTTTTAAATTTAAAAATTAATTTATTTTTCTACTCTGTATTTTTTAATATATTTAATTAATTTTTTAATATTTAAGAAGGCAGGGGGGTACTACTTATAAAAATTTAAATTAAGATTTATTTTTAAATAAAAATTTATTAAATTATATTAATTAATTTTTATAGTAGTTAAATAAAACTTTTTATTTTACCAGCTATAATTTTTCCAGAATTATATTTTAAAATTCTAAATTTAGTATTATAAAAGAAATTTAAGTAAAAGATCTTTTTTTTATTAAATTAAAATAAATTATATATATTAAAAAAATAAAAAATCTTTTATTAAATCTAATTATATTTTAGATATTTTATAATTTAAATAACTTTACTTTTAAAAATATTTCTACTTTAACTATAAATTTTATATTAATATAAATATAAATATTTACTCCAGTATTTATTAAAGTTTAAATAGAAATAACTATTATATTTTTTAAAATTAAAATTTTAATTATAAAACTATTTTTAAAAAATTTTAATAAAGTTTTTAAATTAATATACTACTAGTTTATATTTAATATTTTAGAATGAAAACTTTTTTTAAATAGAGTCTTTTATTAATATATTTTTAAATTTAACTCTTTTTATTATTTAAATTAGAAATATTTTTTTAGAAAGTTATAACTTAAACATTTAGATTTTTTATAGTAGAAATATTTTTTTTAGCTAATAATATAGTATAGATTTTTTTATTTATATAGAATTTAAACAGGGTTCTAGTTTTTTCTTCATTATTTAATAAAATAATTCTATTATCTAAATTATTTTTTTAGTTTATAAATAAAATTTAATAATAGTATTTTATATTTTTTTTATACTTTTAAAAACTCCGGTACAGATAGTAGTACACTATTTAAAATAAATATTAAACTTTTAAAATTTAATAAAAGTTAGTTTTTTAAATTTTAAAAATAACTTTTAATAAAGATTAAATTTTTAAAAATTTTTAAAAATATCTGCCTTACCGGCCAGGTAGTAAAACTAAATATAAAAATTATAAAAGTTTTATTTAAATATTATTTTAAAATATATATACTTTAGTTTAGTATTCTACTTTTAGTTTAGGTTAATATAGATTACAGCTAAATAAAATAAAAAATTTATTATATTTTTAAAAAATTATTTAGCTTTAATTTTTAGTTTAAAAAGTAGATATTTATAAATATTATTTTTATAATAATTAACTATATAAGTTTTTTATATAAATAGATTTTTATAATAGTTAATATTAGCTTTAAATTTCTGCTTAACTGCTAGTTTCTAGTTTTTAAAAATAATACTTTTTGTTGCTGTCTTCAAACCTTCTTATCTCTATATCTTTGTTCCTTTCTTCCCTGTTTTTTATTCTGGCTGTATACAAAGTAGCCAGCACCTTATTGTAATTAATTAATTAATATATTAATAAATATTAAGATTTTAAAGTTTTTATATTTTTATATATAGCTGTATAGCTATAAGTTAGTAGTATATCCAGTACAATCCTGGGTTCTTCCAGATATATTTTTTTAAAGTACTAGAAATTATTTTTTTAAATACTAATACCCTTTTTTTTTTCTCCACCTATTAAACTTATATTTTAAATAATATAAAAACTGGAATTCTAACTGTCTATATTATACTGCTTTTACAGCCCTATATTTTTATTTTATAATATTATTATCTTTTTATACGAAAGAATATAAATATAAAAATACTAAAATATATAAAATTTAAATACTAGATTATAATATACTATAATATATTAGACAGCTGCTATATTTAGCAGCTAAATAAAAATATAGTATATTATATAATCTATATTATTTATATATTAAAACTACTAAAATTAGTAGATATTGTTTTTTATCTATTTAACTAAAATATTAACTATCCAGTATTTAATAAAACTATTTAAAAATTTAAATATTTTACAGAGTTTTTTTTTTAAAAGTAGTATATATATTTTAGCTAGTTAAGCAGCCAGTTTTTAGTATTAATCCAAATAAATTTTTTAAATATATAAGATTAAAATCTGCTAGTATTAATATATTAAAATTTATTAGTACTATATTATTAAAACTCCTAAAAACTGTAGACTTTTTTATATTAAGATTTTAAATATTAAAAAACTTAATTTTCTTTTCTATAAACTCTTTATAAAAGGACTTTAATAAAATATTAAAATACCCAGTATAAACTTCCAGATAGTTAATTTTAGAAGTATTTGTTAAAATATTAAAATATTTAGATTTAAAAGTACTTATACTACCTATAAAAATACTATATACCTCTATTAAATCTAAGCTATTATATTTTTATAAAAATTTTTTTTATTTAATTATTTATAGTTATAGTATTTTTCAGCTTTACAGCTTTTTTTTTATATCTACTTTTTTAACTATAAAAATACCTGTAAAAAATCTACTATTTTTTTTTATATTTAACAAGTATCTATCTTCTATACACTTAGACAGTAATAAAAAAAATATTAATTTAAAAAAATATTTTTTTTTTATTTTTTACTAAATTTTTTTATATATTTTTTTTTCTATACCTTTATTACTTAACTTATTTATATTATTTAATCTAATTTTAATACTATCTTTTATAAAAAATACCAGTATAAAGACTACTGGTATACTAGATACTAATATAAAAAATACTAAACTATAAAATAAATTATTAAATA